>NC_134268.1:7377783-7542783 GCF_031893055.1 Leptodactylus fuscus
TACAAAAGGGAACATCTTGGGAGATTCCGGGTGTGGCCTGGCTTCGGCGAAGCAGCTGACCTCTGCCTTTAGCTACCCTTTTTGGTGCTGCACCTGCCTCAACATCCACACTACTTTCCTTGCTTGACATCCCCCCCTGTCCAGGTCGGGTCAGTGTCCTCGTCGTCCACCACCTCCTCTTCCAACTCCTGTCTCGTCTCCTCCTCCTGCACAATGCGCATGTCAACTGGCTGCCCTGACGGCAACTGCATCTCATCATCGTCGATGAGGGTGGGTTGCTGGTCATCCGCCACCAAATCGTCCAGAGATGGAGGAGGCTCCAGTGTTTGAGCATCAGGACACAGATACTCGTCTGGTAGCTCCGTGGAATCGCTAAATGGAGGGGCAGGTTGAGGGACAGTGAAAGGAGCGGAGAACAGCTCCGGGGAGTTGGGAAAGTTGGGGTTATTGTTCTGGGAAGATTGGGAATTTTGGGAGGAAGGACGACAAGACTGTTGGGTAATAGGAGGAGAGGAGGCAGAGTCTGACTGGCTGGTGGACAATGTGCTGTAAGCGTTATCCGACAGCCATTGCAAGACCTGTTCCTGGGTCTCGGGCCTACTAAAGTTTGTACCCTGCAGTTTAGTTAATGTGGCAAGCAACCCTGGCACTGTGGAGTGGCGCAATGCTTGCTGCCCCACAGGAGTAGGCACGGGACGCCCTGTGGCTTCACCGCTAACTTGCTCCCCAGAACCATTCCCCCGACCTCGTCCACGTCCCTTTCCGGGAGCCTTGCGCATTTCAATATGCTTTTCTTGCTTAAACACACTCAGAACCTGGGTGTATATGCCAATACCAAGAAATTGAGGGTGTATGCAGGCCCCAATTTATTTGGTGGAATTAACACTCAGAATCTAGGTGAATATGCCAATAGCTAGAAATGCCGGTGGTATGCAGGCCCCAATATATTAGGGGAATTTACACTCAGAAACTGGCACTATATGCCAATAGAAACAAATTAAGGGTGTATGTAGCCCCACTTTTATTCTTGGGGGATTACACACAGTGTATTCCAGTTAGTTCCAGGGGTGGGGGTGCACACTGTTGGAACGTGGATTGGGGGTATATAGGGTATATGGGAATACACTTTGTGTATCCCACTCAGGATCATCCACACTGCGGAAAGATGGGTTGCACAGATACAGCCTGTCAATGCCACGTTCGTGTGATAGACATTGACAAGCTTCTCCCTTCAGTGTAGTTAAGAGCTGTTGGTTTTCTTCTCCTCTCCTATCCTATCCCTGCCTAGTAGAATCTAATCCCTATCTAAATTGACCGAGACCTCCGTCTGTGACCAAGTGAAAGCTCAGAATGACACGAAGCTGGGCGGCGCTGTTCTTATGAATCAGAGGTCACATGTTTTCGGCAGCCAATGGGTTTTTCCTATTTTTTTCAATGTCCCTGTTGTCGTAGTTCCTGTCCCACCTTCCCTGCGCTGTTATTGGTGCAAAAAAAGTTCCAGGGAAGGTGGGAGGGGAATCGAGTTCTTAGTCAGTTTACCACGCGGTGTTCGATTCGAACATGACGAACAGCGTGATATCCGATCGATAGAATACTGTTCGCTCATCTCTATTCATAACCCACCTGTTGCTGACCACTTCCTTTGATATACCTTTGGACAGTATGGTCTGGATGTCCATTGTTACCCCTTTGAAGTTTTTGCACCCTCTGTAGGTCTCTGGGTGATCAAAGGCTAAATTTGTTCCTCGTAGATTATACAGTAGCGTATAAACCTCTTCTGGTGATGGATGTCTTCTGGTTTGCAAGGTGGAGTTCCTGCAGCTTCACAATGAATGAGGTTGCCTTCTCGATGTCCTTCACAAACTCTAAGGTTACGCAGTGTGGATTCATAGTACAGGAATCGTGCAATGCCGTTGACTATTCTCAGGCTGTGCTGTAAATAAATAGAAAAACGTACTAGAACTAAATGATCTAAAGAATAGCGATGTTACATACCTGCTTGCTTCATTCGTTTTCTAATGTTGGATGTCCGTTTTGTCTGCAGAATTTTATTTGTACGCTCATCCAAGTTGACATTGGCTGACTCTTCAACCTCTGTTTCTGAATCTTCCACTTCTCCTCTATCTTCCTGGCTTTCTCTGGGATACTCAAGGACTGTGGAGTCTTCCATCACTTCTTTCTTCCTGGCGTTCACTAGTATCCTCAGGGACTGGGGCGCCTTCTACTTCTTCAAGATCCACAGGCCCAGGATCTGCGAGGACTGGAATGTCCACAGTCGCCTGTTCTTGTTCCTCTACTCCATTGCCCGGCGAGTTGTTTTCTTGGTCACCTCCGATCTCTTTAGATTCTCTTTCTGTCATGTTCGTCTACATCAGAGTGCTCAGGAGCTGGAGAGTCCTTCACAGATGAATGGCAACTGCTGCTGACAGCGATGGATTTCTCCTTATCTTGGGCAGTTCTGTAACTGATATAGGAATCACATGATTACAGGACATGTATATGAAATAGTGATGAGCAGATTGCAATGATCAACGCAATCTGACCCAAAACTTGGGTATTGACAGGTCAGATATCCAATCCCCATAGAGGTCAGATGAAAAAGGACCTGATCCTGGTGTTGAGCCCATGAGATTGCTCAACACTAATATAAAACCCATGCGAGTATGAGCTTGACTGATGGAGATATGAGACATAGAGTGGACCCTACCTGGCTTCAGCTGGCTTGTTGATCATGTGGAACCCTCTATTCTCCAGGAAAGAAACAAAATCCTGCAAGGATCCAAGTGACATGATCTCTTCATAATTCATGGTTGTCTCTCTGATGCAATATTAGCAAGTGTCTTCTTAGTGGCTGCCAAAGTAGCTTTCCTCTCTTGGATAGTGTTATTCTTGATGCACTGTCGTGTGAGATGCCTGGCCAACAAGTTTACTTTGTAGCAGATTGGGCAGGTCCTCGGCATCCTCAATAGAATTTGTATTAATCATCTGCGTAGAGAGGTGTGATGGACGTGGCTGGGTGAAAGGTGGGATAGGGTCCCAACCCGTATATTATATTATAAAGGATCCCACCGAGAGACAATAAATCTTTTGCGTGGTTTCTTTTTATTCTCAAGGGTTTAACAATGCTTGGTGAAAATTGAAAAATAAACGTTTTCAGCCTATCTGGCCTTCGTCAGACTCTACAAGATAAATAAAATACAGAACAATCGATAAACAGTGAGTAATACACCATAGCATATCGCGTAAAAGTGTACATAATATGTGAGTGACTAACAACTGACTATACATAATATACAAAATCATCACTACTGCGTTATGTTTCGAAGCAAAACAGAAGATAAGGTCGATATCACGAGAGGCTATCCTGGAATGTGCAGGCTTTTTATCACAGAGTTATTAAACACAATTCGCCGTTTCGCTGTATAGGTCCTTGGTCACTCATAGCAAAGGTGTAAGGCATAGAATTAAGCTGAGAGATAGTATCCCTGTTACACCAAGAAGAAGTGAAGTAATCTCCTGATTGTTTAAACATCCCTATAATGGGAGAAGATAAGGAAGCAGTTAGAGAAGGCTAGGACATACCATATTTGATTTTATAGTAGTCTTGGAAATAGGGAGATTTTCCCAGAAAGGCGTGAAAACCTGTGGGTAAACACATATTGTGATGAAAAGTACAATGCAAGATAGTACTGACCTTATATATGTATGGTAAAATGATTGCTTACCTACAATGAATGTCTATGGGGTTAACTGTGTGTCATAAATGCTTTTCAGGTGTTGATACCTTAATCAATTCAATGTAGGAATGCTGTGGGTGGATATGCAGGCTAGTGGTTAGGCGACACATGGTTATGCAACATGAACTAGTAGATGCTAGGCTAAAGTAAACAAGTAGCTCACCCTTAGAGATGTATACAGCAATGTCCAATTATACTGTGTTGACCAGAATGCTGGTGTTATCAAATATGGAGAGATAACTGAAAAGGGAAACATAAATCTCCTCAAACCATGGTTTAGGGCTAGTATTAACCTCATGAGGTTGTGAAAAAATATTTTTTACCTGTTACTAGTGTCCTCCCAGTAATGGCTGTAGCATTGGTGGTGCAGTGTGCCCTAAGAAACAAAGGGGTCACCTGCCAGTAGTAGCAAAATGTAATGGGCAGTAGATGAAAATCGTCTTCCTCAGGGGGAAGCTACTCACCCCCAGAATCTCCCTTACCTGTAGCGGAGGCCCGAGGTCTGTCCTCTGTCATTGGTGGTGTGGTAGGGACTGCGGGCGGTCAGCGCTTTATCTCGCGCTGAGCCGACCCGCTCTGACGTCACGGCGCATGCGCGTCGTGCATCATGGTGTCAGCTCCGGCACACATCCCATCATAGTTGATGGAAGTGCTGCCGGCCGGGAAGCAGAGCGGTCGCGTGTGGAAGCGTCCCCACGTGACCTCGTTCCCTTAGTAACCTATAGAGTCGCCACCCCTGTGTGTCAGTACGTGCGGCGATCTGTTAATACAGATGGAGGGGCTAAAACGATCTAGAGAAAGTGTCAGTGTCGATTGTAATGTGGTGCAGACTGTCACTCTCTGAACCCATGTTAGCTAAATGGTATTACTAAGGGGATGTGAATGAATGTATGACATGGTGGATGCGTGTATGGTGAGATGTGGGTTTGTGGACACCAAACTAAGAGATGAATGGGGAAATATGCAAGAAAGTAGTATAAGAGATAGGAAGTGTAAGATTAAAGAATGGTGTAAAGGGACAGAAGGAGAGTGGTAGATTAGGAATCCAGTATTGCTAGGGGCAGCAATACCAAGTTATTCTGGACCAAGGATACCTTTTTTTATTACGACATCACAAAGTCATCTAGCGGCGATTCTGAAAAACATGAAAATTGTGTTAATACAACAGGTCCGATTTATAGAAAGGCTGGATATATCATATTCCCTATTCAATCCCAGAGGCTCCATGGTCTGTAGGGTATAAATCCAAAATGCCTCTCTCCGTTTTAGGAGGCGTTTCCTATCACCCCCTCTCCTTGGTGCCTCAACCTGTTCCAGTACCTGAAACCTTAATTGAGCAGTGTTGTGGTTCTGGCTGATGAAATGGGCTGGTACAGGTAAATGTAATAATTGGCAACGAATGTTGGACTTATGTTGTCGTATGCGGTCCCGCACATGCTGGGTTGTTTCCCCAACGTATGCGAGACCGCACGGGCACTTAATTAAATAAACCACATACGTTGATTCGCAAGTGAAGTATCCTGGTGATGGAAAAGTACGCCCTGACAGGGGATGGTATATTTTATCCCCCTTAAGTATGTTCGAGCATTGAAAACAGCCCAGACAGGGAAAAGTGCCTCTTCTGGGTGTATCCAGAAATGTCTGTCTAGGTATCCTCTGGTTGGAACCGAGGTCCGCTTTCACTATGGTATCGCGTATGTTTTTTGGGCGTTTATAACAGGGCATAAAGCCGTTTTGGAATTCCTCAATGTTAGGGAATGATCTTTTGAGAGTATCCCAATGTTTGCGAATAATGCGATGTATTTTGTAATTGAAGGGATGATAAGTATGGACAAAAGGTATTCGTTTAGGTCTTACCCTATTGGCTGTCTGTGTAGTGTTGGGTCGGGAATCCTCCAGGATAGATTGTGGGTAACCCCGCTCACTGAATTTAAGGCGCATCTCCTCTAATCTGGAAGAACGTTTTAGTGGGTCCTCAACTATGCGGTTCACTCTTGTGTATTGAGATTTTGGGAGGGACTTTTTTGTCGCCAATGGATGGAAACTTGAGTAATGGAGTAAACTATTTCTATCTGTGTCCATCTGAATCCTATCATCCCTAAGGACCTTTAGTTCGTCTTTCTTTCTTGCCACCATGACTTTGAATCCATATAGTGACATCTCTTAATATAAGATTGACACCGTGCACATTGTATATTTGAGGAAAGTTCTTCTCCAGTGTCCTTATAATTCCTGGTTCTCTTATCTGTGACAAGAGGCGCAGATGTCACATGTCACAAATATTCATGAAGAAGCAATGCGACAGGGAATATGGGATCCCTTATCGGTGCTACATTTCTCATAACTAATAGAGACGGGTAAAACGTCTCCAATATTGAAGGTTGTATCATATGATGGCAGCTGTGATAGTGGGATCTTGATGAGACCAGTAAGTTTGCAGCCTCTGATGTCAATGACCAAATGATACAGTAAGTTCTGGAAACATTTGAACTCTAATATAAAATAACTCCAATCGATTGAAAAGCTCAAGTAGACGGAAGATTTCATCATTCCTGATTCTTCTCTCCTGGTTTACGGTAAAGCCGACATTTTGAAGCTGTTTTAAATCAGGTGGTAAAGCCGCAGGCCTATGTCCGTGGTCAGATTGTGACATATTTAATTAATGACCAGAAGTCTTTGAAATCCATTGATCTCAGAATCTCTTCTTTGGCGGCCGTCAGCACTTGTTTCCTTGTAGAGATAAAAGGTCGCTCTGAAATCTTCTGATGACCACGGGCTGATGGCCAATGTAGTGTCTCATCACCAAGATAGTGAATATCATACAACCTGTTGATCTCTGGTGATTCCTTTAGATAATATACATGTCTCTCATAACCAGACAAGGATTCTTCCCTCTCTCCATCGGGGTCTATAAGGTAGTAGTAACAGTAGGCAAGTGTTTCATCTGGGACGTCACATTAGAACCTTTGCAAACCCATCTATACTGGTCATATGTGAAATCCATTGCATGTGCCCTTCCCTGTGATGGTGAGCAGGACACACAGACTTCTGCTCCTTTAGGTAATACAGGGGGCATTGAAATAACTTTTGAGTGGCTTAGAGCATACAGACATTTAGGTAGACCAATCATCTTCACAAGATTAATTCTGCCCGCTACGGATAAAGGTAAGGCAGCCCAAGTCTGAAATTTAGTCCTGAAATGCGAGATAAGAGGGAAGATATTTTGATCTAGAAATCTCGTATGGTCTTTAGAAATAACAATACCCAAGTACTTACAGACTGAGACCACTGGCCACCCAATATCCCACCCCACCACAGCCGGTACATGGCCAATGTGCATGTAGGAGGATTTGATTTTCTTCCATAAAACGATTATATGATCATAATGTAGAGCAGGTTAAAGATGTTACAGCATCATGTGGCTATGCGTTTTGGAACGTACACCGTTCCTTCCTCATGCCATACCAAACACTACACACTGTCAGACTTATAAGGCGCACTCAATTAAGTTGCCCCTCCCCTAAAATTAACCTCTCTGGGTAAGTGTTAATCATTCTACATATATACTTAAAAATCAAGACACGAAATAACACATTATAATTTGTTTCACAGAATTATTACAGAGGAAAGAATCATTCAACATAACACATGAGCCTACTCGAGGTACATATAATATACTATGTCAACCAATCAGAATTTTCTATATACTCTATGGTCATTTAATTGTCTGATTTCATCTAAAAATATTCTCACATCCATGATAACTGCTCGGCTCAACTCAGGGGTACCAATTTATTTAGGATTTTCAGTGCTCGCTATAACCGCTTGTCCTAACCTGGCCTAAACCCTCAAACAAAACCCTATCCCATCCAAACAGTCAATGGACTAAGGAGTTGAGCCCCTGCCATGGGCCCTCCCCCTACAACCATTATCAGATACCATCAGCCTCGAGGACCCCAGTGACTCCTTATTGGTGAGCATTTACTAATGTGAGATTTCAGGCCATTCAGCCGCAGCCCCGTACACCAACTACCCTGAATGAATTCCCCAAACCCCACGCTCTCTGCCACCTTCATCTAAGGCGAACTCTCATTGTATTGCTCCAGGAAGGAATCCCAGACCAACACATCACAACTCAATTTCTAATTACGGTAAATAAAATGGGCAGTGTATTGTTTAAAGATTCCACTGAAGATTCTGTGATCAAAGGCGTCTTTATTGAAGTACACTTAGGATTATAGAGTACAAAAATAGCAAGGTTTCAGCTAGTCAAAGCCTTCTTCACACTCTGATCACAGGTGTACAGCCAGGTTCGTGAGATTATATTCATTGTTATTCATGTAATTGACAAAATCCAAAATGTGCGCTTTCTTTCCTGACCAGACTAATAATCAGTCGTCAATATACCTTCCGTACGAATGTATCGATTGTCTATAGGGGTTGTTACTATTGTAGATATATCAGTCCTCCCACCATGCCATCACTAGATTGGCTTGGGAGGGGGAGAACCGCCAGGGGAAGAACCGAGCCCCCATCGGTGCTCCACACTTCTGAAGAGATTTGTTACTGAACATAAAATAATTGTGGCTCAAAATGTAATCGACAACTTATGAATTCAGTCCAGAACTACACGTTTTCCTTGTTTTTTTCAGGGATGCCGCTTGCAGACTTGCCTGTGTAAATCTGTAGATTCCATGCATAGCTAGTTTTTGCATCACAGGCTGCCCAGATTTTTATGCCGTATTTGCCTGGCTTACTTGGCATGTATTGCCGGAAGGGGCATTTTCTGCGGAAAGGGAGAAAACGTTCGTCTACTGTCACCTCTGGCCCTGGGTTGAACATCAGTGGAAGGAGCTGCACCCATTTCTCCCAAACATCCCTGATGGGAGCAAGTTTGTCAGATTTTGTTCTGGTGTCTGTTGTCAAATCCGAGGACTCTTGATATCATTTGAAACTTTTGAAGTGACATTGTTTCCCAGAAAATATCAGTGGCCTCGTTGAAGGATTTGTACACTCCAGCAAGGAGAAGAACACCAATGTAGGCATCCAGGTCATCATCATGAAGGTCATTCCACATGTTGCCGTGCACTTTTTTTCCTTCAAGGTTTGTCATAGCAATAATTACTTTTTTTTTTGACAATGGCATAAACAGATCAAAACATGTCTTGATGTCACAGCAAACCTTGTGATCCCAGGGGTCATTTATATGACATTTGCAGCATCTGCCCTGCCATGTACATCTGGAGGTACTGAGCTCCAACTGATCTTGCTACTTTTGGATTTGACTCTTTCAGCGGGAGCAGCTTCAGCACCGGTGACCTCCTCATCAGACTGATCAGAACTGTCTGTGTCTTCCAATTGATACTCCACATCATCTTCCTCCTCAGAAACCTGTTCATCTGTATCAGTTTGCTGCTGTGTGTCCTCTGATTCATTATCATCACAGATATAATCCAGAATTTGGCTTGGCCCTTGGAGTGAGTAGAGCCTTTCACCAGCAGTGTTTTTGGCCCTTTCTGTGAGTGGAACATTGCACCAGTAGAGTTTTAGGCTCTTAAGGTGAGTTGAGCCTTGCACCAGCAGAGTGTTAGGCCCTTTCTGTGAGTGGAGCCTTGCACCTGCAGTTTTGCACCTTTGTGTGAGTGGAGCCTTACGCCAGCTTACTGAGCATCCCTCACCTCGGAAGCAGTGTGCTGTCTGTCCCCAAAGCTTATGAGCTTCAGCACGGCCTGCTGACATCTACCCACGTCAGTGCTGCAACGTTTTCAGCTCGTAGTTGGGGTCAATTTAACTGCGGCTGAGGAGGAGGGTGTAGTTTCAAAGCCCCCGCCAGGAATATTAGGCGGGGAGACGAGGTACACCGGCCCAGTTTGTGACCCAGTCCGAGCCTTAACTCCATTTACCCAGTGTGCCGTTAGTGAAATGTAGCGTCCCTGCTCCCAGAATGTAGCCTGTATCATGTCTCAGGCCAGGTGGCAGATGCAGGGTCCTGCAGAGGATCGGCCTCGACCCCGTAATGTGACCTGAGAGGAAGCCCTGAAACTGGAGTGATTTAGGCATGCCTTGTCACCTCATGCTGTACGCCCCCTCCAATGCCAAGCTGTTTGACTGGGTCCATATCAGATATGTTGTATTGATTATCATGCGAGTCTATGGATGCTTCAGTTTCCCAGGTGGTTTTGTGGATACTCGAGACGGCGTGCTTAAGGGTCGGTCCCTGGCCGACCTCCAAGGTGAGGTGCCTGGTGGCGGGCTTAAGGGTCGGTCCCTGGTCAACCTGCATGGAGCATGCCCGGCTGCGGTTGTGCTCCATGGTTGGGCCGAATCCGGCTCCAGCAGACATGTATTTTCATTTTTGCTTGTCTTGCCATCAGCCCGCTGTTTCTGAGGCTGAGGGTTGCCCTGAGACTGAATGTGGCGGCACTTCCACATTGTGGACCAGGTCGGCGGCGGGTGCTAAGCCGGGCAGGGCTCACCCCTCTCGGGCATGCCGAAGGGCAGCAGGAGGCACCTTCAATTGAGTTGAGCCTTGGGCTAGCTTAGTCTTTGGCCCTTTTTTTTGTAGTGGAGCCTCAAACCAGCAGAACTGTGGGTAATCAGGGTGGATTGGGCCTAGAAGGATGAGAATTGTGCAACGCAGCTGGAGGAATATGAGGAGAAATTGGAGAGGTTGAGCGCAGACATGACAATTCATGTAGGGGTGCTTGACACTGGTGGGCACGGAAATGATGGGTCTATCCAGTAGCTGTTCATTTTGATGAAAGTCAATCGGTCGGCACTCTCAGCTGACAGCCGGCTGCGCTTATCCGTGATGATGCCACCGGCTGCACTGAACATCAGGACAGGACAGCACCTCCAAGGCATATAGGGCAAGTTCAAGCCACAGGTCCAACTTCGACACCCAATACGTGTAGGGCGCAGAGGGGTCGGAGAGGACAGGGCTGTGGTGGGACAGGTATTCCTGCAACATGCGCCTATACTTATCCCTCCTGGTGACACTAGGACCCTCAGTAGCGGGAGTTTGGCGACGGGGTGCCATTAACGTGTCTCAGAGCTTAGACAGTGTGCCCCTTGTGGGTGTGGACCGGACAGCACTTGTTCCCCTCATGGAGGAACTCTCCTCTCTGCCGCCAATGACACTTGATGGAGACATCTCCATCATGTTCTGTACCAGTTGCTTGTGGCAATCATTTATGTAATTGGCCCTCCCCTCTACCGGAATAAAAGATATGTTATTTTAATACCGGGGGTCAAGGATAGCAAATATCCAGTACTGGTTGTCCTCCATTGTTTTGACTACGCGCTTGTCACTTGAATAGCACCACAACATGAAGTCAGCCATGTGTGCCAGTGTGTTACTTGGCATGACTTCGCTGCCCCCACCGGAATGGTCACTCTCCATTTCCTCCTCCCCTCGCCCCATCCGCGCTGAAGCAATGGGACGCACTGAACTTCCCCGCTAGCCTCCTGTGTGACAGTGACATCATCTGCCACTTCATCCTCCTCTTCCTCCGTCATTACAGGCTGTGAAGCGGACAGGAGTGTGCCCGGACTATCCTGCTGAGACTCCTCAGCGTGCAATGTGTTATCCCTGATGGCGGAGGGATTCTCTTATCACACACAGGAGCGGGATGGTTACGCTCACGAGTACGTCGTCACAGCTGACCCTCTTGGTGGACTCCTCAAAGAATGCATTTAACCCCTTGGTGTTCAACCCATTACACCAATAACTATGCAGGGGAGGTATTCGATCGATTACTACTCACTCATCTCTAATCAATAACATTGTCCTGCAAAATAGAATAAAAAAAACACACAACATAACTAAAACCATAAAATTGAAACTGAGCCTTGTTCTTCAAATGTAGAGGCGCCTAAGTTTGACTACAGGGTTCATCTTCAGCTGAGGGAGATTGTGTTCTGGGGTGCTTTAAGGGAAACTAAATACGGATGTTAAACAGAAAGATGTGATTATCCAAAACTTAGTGACAGAACCCCTTTATTGTAACGAAATGCCTTCTCTAGTTACCTCCATGAGCCCCTTGTCTGCAGTTGGGCTCTTGTCATCATCCATATTTGAACGTGAGGTGGAAGTGCCCTGAAATAAATACCAGCTGATAATGAGTGCACCCATTAGCTTGGTATGGTAGTATTGAATTAAAGGTATACTAACCCTGAAGTGCGAGGTTCTTCCCTCGTTGCTTCCTCTTCACTCTCCAGATCGTCATCACTTTCTTCTGTGTCAGCTGCCTGGTCTCCTCTTTTAGAAAACAAACCATTAGTGTTCGCCATGTTGGCTTGTGTGTCCTCACCGCTGTCCTCCCATGCTTGTATGACCAGCTTTGTGTCCATGGCAAATGTCGCTGAGGGATTTTTTCCGCTGTTAAATAACTGGCAAACAGATGTTTTTGTGTGTCCGTACATTGTGAGACAGTCCGGGATTCAAATACCTTTCCAATCATCTGGCTGGTGACATTGGGAAGGTTAAATCTAGGAACGAGTGTAGGGAATCAAACCTGTAGCCCTGCACATAGACTTACAGAGAGAGGTTTGATTTTTACGATTCTTACTTGTTGTGGTGATGCAGAATATCATTGGATACATTGTAGTGGCCTGTCCTGAGCTCGATTCAAGGAGATGAATGGGATCAGGGATCCACACTCGGAGGTCGTATGAGGAAATGATGGTACAGAGTTGACTTAGTTGAACGGAAGGTTTTTAATCAAGATAAAACCAGTAGGGACAACGCGTTTCGGATTCAACAAAATCCTTTTTCAAGTGCAAAAAATCACTATAATAAAAAAACACACAAACAAAAAAGATATATAGAAGAAACAATTAAAACGGTGAAGCCCTTGATGAATAGGGTATAACACGGCATCACACCCCTTTATACTGTAGATATTAGAATCATCAACAAAAGATGTTAGGAAAGGTAATAGCATCAGCTAAATATTAGATTTGTATAAAAAACCTATAGTATCCTTGAAGTATCCAGTATATTGCTAGTTCACATAGTTAACCAGAAAGATAAAAGGATCAAACATATGTTAAACATGTAGCAAATAAAACAAATGAGGAGAAATTGATCTCTTATATTGACTTGATCCAAATCCTGAGGTTGGATCCTTAAGGTATAAACTGGACATGGAAGTCTATGTGATATTATCTGAGAATGTGTATGATAAAGAAAAAAGAAAACAAATGTTGCTCTCGGGTATAACAAGCATTGTAGAGGGTAACAGTCTCTCCAAATGGTCCCCCCTAGGTGTCAGAGTCAGAGGGGAAACAACAGAGAAGTCCTCAAACATAGAGACAGACACACACAAATGCATAATGCTGATATTAAAACATGTAGGGAACTCACTTACCGAGTTTACATTGGGCAGGATGCATGCCCGTCTGAGGGGTATTCCGTGGTTTATACAGGGAGAGTTTGCGCGCTCAAAGCCGAGAGCACACATGCGCATTGGGCTGCACGTGGAGTTCGGGCGCCGGGCTTACGGCGTCCGGAACTCAGTGCGCATGCGCCCGCGTTTCTATTGATGCAGCCTCCTGAGATACAGTGAGACGCACCGAGGCAGCCACTACATGAGGAGGAGGCTGCCGTTACGTCTAGTGAGGGGGGGAAAAGGAAACAATCACAGTTCCTTTAAAAGTAGAGCAATCATTCAATATGAAGCGCTTCAGATGAAACACTGGTTAAGGGGAATTCATAAGGGTTATAAAAGCCATACCCTAGACAAAATATGCTTAGGTTATGGGATGCATCTAAAATGAAATGGAGGGTAATAAAAGATTATAAATTATGTATCTGATGGATTACTTGTTATACGACACTTTTAGTTGAACTTGAATAAAGAGATACAGGACATGGGTTGAGGAAAGTCCCTATGAGGAAAAACTCTATAGGTTCCACAAATCATACCCTAGATAGAAAACACAAAGTGAAATAAAAAGGTGTAGATTAATAAAAAGCTACAAAGTATAAAAGATATATATTTATATTGAATAAAAAATAATGATAACGAAGGATTTGGAGTTGTCTGATGGATTATTTGTTAGACGACACTCATGTTTAGATCAAGTGTAAAGGGAAAATTGGAGGCCCTATCTTGGATATATATTATATAAGGGGGGAGGGGAAAGGAGGGGACCCGAAGGTCCCTAACCGATGTGGAAGCGGGGGAAAGGGGGGGGGGGGAGGGGAAGGATGGGCTAGGAAATGTGACCAGGGAAGGAAAGTGAGTGAGTGTTGGATGGATGAGTGGACGTTCCGATGTTTATTTGGTAACATCTTTGGAAGCGATGTTTAGTCCCGCAGGGTATAGCGTGTTCAAACGGTACATCCAAAACATCTCTCTCCGGTTGAGAACTTTTAGACGATCTGGGGTGGAGGGAGGAACGTGATCAATGGGGATGACTCGAAAGTTTGAAAAATCTCTATGATGGTACATTAGAGCGTGGCAGGAAACACTGTTTCCTGAAACCGTTCGTTACATTACACCTATGCTTGCTTACACGTTCTCTCAGGGATCTAGTAGTGCGGCCGACATACTGCAGGCCACAAGGGCACTCGAGTACATATACCACCCAGGCGGAGGAGCAATCTAGATGATGCTGTAAAGCAAATGATTCATGTGTAGTGAAGCTAGAGATGGTATTGAGTTGATGGCCAATCGTAAGACAACATTTACAACACTTGCTCTTACACCTGAAGGTACCTGGTGTGGGGGTGACTGAGTTGTCGTCACCATTAGTCAAGGGTTTAAGTCTGCTGGGTGCTACAAAAATTTTTTTTAAAGATTTGGCCCTTCTGTAAGTAACTCCTGGTCAAACAGGCAGAATTCCTTTCAGAAAAGGGTCATTAAGTAACACATGCCAGTGGGTGTTCAAGATAGAATATGTTTTTGTGTGACGCATTATATGCTATAATGAAATTCCAGTGGAAATCATTAGCCACAGGTTTGCGTGTTGACCCATGGCAATCCCTTTGTGATATGGTACTTGCATTTGCTCTTGCAGCCGTAATGATGTTAGGTGGGTAGTGTTTCTCTCTAAATCTATTCACTAGTACCTGACTTTGAGAAACATAGTCCTCATCCCTGGTGCAGTTACGCCTGATATGGCGGAATTGTCCGAAGGGTATATTATGCTTCCACTTAGAGCAATAAGCTGTTACAATCCACACTCTTGAAGTAGGTTTTGGTGAATATCTTATCCTTGTGGATACGAAGAATGTTTCATCCGGTGCGTGCGTTGTGGTCAGCCTGGGTCGCACATGCTGGTAGTACACAATGAACCACTGTAAAAGCAAAAATATATGCAAACATAAGACTAAAAAAACCCTTACAGTCCGACTCTATGAGATAAGGAGACTTTGATAAATCTTGCTTTTTCTTCAGTTGGAGTCAGCACAGAGGTGGCCACTTGTTGTGCTGCAGTCTTGTGTGACTTGACCCCGATCACTACCAGGTCAGTCTTCATGTATTTGTGATGCATCCTCTGGGTCCACCCTGCAATCTGCGAGTCAAGACAGATGAGAATGACTGCCAGGTGTCATTTAAGATGAAAGGCAAGGCAGAGGAGGTGGTTACTTAGTCATATTCTTTCTTACTCCTGGTCGTTGTCCATGTCTCAATACTACAATGGACTCCAGGTCGTAGAGGACGTTACGCTGCTGTTCCTTGTCCTTGCTCACAGACTACTGGGATTGAAGTCAAAAAGATGGCTTGGCCACATCAAAATCTTCTGACATTGTGCTGCTGTCATTCTTGAAGTGGTCCATGCAGTAACCTAAGATAGATACAACACGATGGTTAGGGATGGCCATCTGAAAACCCTGGGGAGCCAAAAAATATTAATCATTGCAAAATATACACAATTCATAGGAGTTCATAACCCACCTGTTGCTGACCACTTCCTTTGATATACCTTTGGACAGTATGGTCTGGATGTCATTTGTTACCCCTTTGAAGATTTTGCACCCTCTGTAGGTCTCTGGGTGATCAAAGGTCAAATTTGTTCCTCGTAGATTATACAGTAGCGTATAAACCTCTTCTGGTGTTGAATGTCTTCTGGTTTGCAAGGTGGAGTTCCTGCAGCTTCACAATGAATGAGGTTGCCTTCTCGATGTCCTTCACAAACTCTAAGGTTACGCAGTGTGGATTCATAGTACAGGAATCGTGCAATGCCGTTGACTATGGCCAGGCTGTGCTGTAAATAATTGGAAAAACGTACTAGAACTGAATGATCTAAAGAATAGGGACGTTACATACAGTACCTGCTTGCTTCATTCGTTTTCTAATGTCAAATGTGCATTTTGTCTGCAGAATTTTATTTGTACGCTCATCCAAGTTGACAATGGCTGACTCTTCATCCTCTGTTTCTGAATCTTCCACTTCTCCTCTATCTTCCTGGCCTTCTCTGGGATCCTCAAGGACTGTGGAGTCTTCCATCGCTTCTTTCTTCCTGGCCTTCACTAGTATCCTCAGGGACTGGGGCGCCTTTTACTTCTTCAAGATCCACAGACCCAGAAAAAGGACCTGATCCTGGTGTTGAGCCCATCAGATTGCTCAACACTAATATATAAAACCCATGCGAGTATGAGCTTGACTGATGGAGATATGAGACATAGAGTGGACCCTACCTGGCTTCAGCTGGCTTGTTGATAATGTAGAACCCTCTATTCTCCTGGAAAGAAACAAAATCCTGCAAGGATCCAAGTGACATGATCTCGTCATAATTTATGGTTGTCTCCTTCGATGCAATGTTAGCAAGTGTCTTCTTAGTGGCTGCCAAAGTATCTTTCCTCTCTTCGACAGTATTGTTCTTCATACACTGTCATGCGAGATGCCTGGCCAACACGTTTACTTTGTAGCAGATTGGGCAGGTCCTGGGCACCCTCAATAGAATTTGTATTAATCATCTGAATCCTATCATCCCTAAGGACCTTTAGTTCGTCTTTCTTTCTTGCCACCATGACTTTGAATCCATATAGTGACATCTCTTAATATAAGATTGACACCGTGCACATTGTATATTTGAGGAAAGTTCTTCTCCAGTGCCCTTATAATTCCTGGTTCTCTTATCTGTGACAAGAGGCACAGATGTCACAAATATTCATGAAGAAGCAATGCAATAGGGACTATGGGATCCTTTACCGGTGCTACATTTCTCATAACTAATAGAGACGGGTAAAAAGTCTCCAATATTGAAGGTTGTATCATATGATGGCAACTGTGATAGTGGGATCTTGATGAGACCAATAAGTTTGCAGCCTCTGATGTCAGAATGACCAAACCATACAGTAAGTTCTGGAAACATTTGAACTCTAATATAAAATGACTCCAATTGATTGTAAAGCTCAAGTAGACGGAAGATTTCATCATTCCTGATTCTTCTCTCCTGGTTTACTGTAAAGCCGACATTTTGAAGCTGTTTTAAATCAGGTGGTAAAGCCGCAGGCCTATGTCCGTGGTCAGATTGTGACTTATTTAATTAACGACCAGAAGTCTTTTTGCAATCCATTGATCTCAGAATCTCTTCTTTGGCGGCCGTCAGCACTTGTTTCCTTGTAGAGATAAAAGGTCGCTCTGAAATCTTCTGATGACCACGGGCTGATGGCCAACGTAGTTTCTCATCACCAAGATAGTGAATAACATACAACCTGTTGATCTCTGGTGATTTCTTTAGATAATATACATGTCTCTCATAACCAGACAAGGATTCTTTACTCTATCCATCGGGGTCTATAAGGTTGTAGTATTGTTTAATAACAGTAGGAAAGTGTTTCATCTGGGACGTCACATTAGAACCATTGCAAACCCATCTAGCGCCCCCTCCCCCCCCCCCTTCAAAAGCCGCAATAAGGTCTGGTACGTCTACGTCCTCCGCGCGCACCCAAGACCGATCCTCGGGCCCGAAACCTGTCCAATCGACCAGGTAGAATTTCTGTCCCCAGACTTCCTTGGAATCGAGAATGGAGTCGATCTCAAAATCGCTCTCCGCAGATTCCGGTTCTGGGGGTATAGGAGGGGAGAAGACGTTAGTGTGTAACGGTTTCAGCAGCGAGACATGAAAGGTGTCTGAAATGCGCCAGTGAGGTGGAAGTTTAAGACGGTACGTGACCGCGTTCACCTGCGCAATAACCTCAAAGGGACCCACATAGCGCGGGGCAAATTTCTCTGATGCCACCTTCAGTCTAATGTGCTTAGTTGAGAGCCACACTCTGCCCCCAGGCTGGAAAGAGGGACCAGGACGGCAGTGAACATCAGCCGTGGTTCGCATTCTTTCCTTAGAAGCAGAAAGAGCCTCCTGCGTGGAATCCCACACCAACCGCGCTTCCGTGGCCCATCCACAAGAGCGTTATTGAGGGCAAATTCTGCCCAAGGGAGCAAAGAAGACCAGTCATCATGGTGGGCGGAAACAAAGTGGCGGAGATACATCACCAGAGACTGATTGGTGCGCTCTACTAGACCATTCGTCTGTGGGTGATAGGCCGAGGAAAAGCAGAGCTCCACTTCCACCAGTCGACAGTTCTCGCCAGAAACGAGCTGAGAACTGGGTACCCTGGTCAGTCACCACCCTGTCGGGCATGCCATGCAGGCGGAAAACATGTGTAATAAACAACTGCGCCAATTGCCTGGCCGTGGGCAGTTTAGGTAAGGCCACTAGGTGTGACATTTTTGAAAAGTGATCCGTGATGACGAAGATGATTTTATGGCCAGAGGAGAGGGGCAGGTCCACGATGAAATCCATCCCCACCGTATCCCATGGTCTATCAGGGACTGGAAGAGGCTGAAGCAGGCCTGCGGGCAACTCCCTAGAGGGTTTATTACGGGCGCAGGGCACACATGCCCGCACAACTTCCCTTACATCATGGGCTATCCCCGGCCAGAAATATGATCTGCCCAGGAGTTCCTGTGTTCTCCTGCTGCCAAACTGTCCCCCAATATGTGAGGAGTGCGCCCAGGTGAGCATCTCCCGACGCCTATTTTCTGGCACGAGAGTCTTATCAGGCGGCCCCTGCTCTTGGGCTAGCGGAGCGACCACCCGGATCTTCTCAAAGGGAATGATGAGTCGTTCTGTCTCCGTGGCCTCATCGAGCGGGTCAGACGAGAGGGAAAGAGCGTCTGCTCGCACATTCTTCTCCCCAGGTAGAAAATGCAGGGTAAAATTAAACCTGGAGAAGAACAGCGACCACCTAGCTTGTCAAGGATTTAACCGCTGAGCGGTCTGGAGGTACAGCAGGTTTTTGTGGGCCGTATACACCTCAAACGGGTGACTGGATCCCTCTAGTAGGTTTCGCCACTCCTGGAAAGCCAATTTCATCGCGAGCAGCTTGCGATCCCCGATGGAGTAATTTCTCTCTGCAGGAGAAAAAGACTTAGAGAAAAAGAAGCCATGGTGCTTCCTTCCTTGTGCGTTCTTCTGTGAGAGAACTGCTCCCGCACCAACTGAGGAGGCATCTACCTCCTCATAGAATGGTTTGTCCATTGGTTTTTAGTGCGGAAAAGGCGTCTTAAACCTCTTGGGTCCAGACCTTTGGATTCATGCCCTTCCAGGTGAGGGCCACCAGCGGTGCCGCCAAGGTGGAAAAATGTGGGATGAATTGCTGGTAATAATTAGTGAACCCCATAAACCGCTGGATGGCTTTTAGGGAGCGCAGTTCCGGCCATTTTTGCACCGCTGTCACCTTGGACGGGTCCATGGCGAGACCTGTGCTGGATATAATGTACCCTAGGAAAGGCAGAGAGGATTGTTCGAACAGACACTTCTCCAGCTTAGCATACAGCTGGTTGGCACGGAGGCGTTTTAGAACCTCTGCGGCAGTGGAGCGGTGTGTGCGGAGATCCGCAGAGAAGATCAATATGTCGTCCAAATACACGACTACTGAAACCTGGAGTAGATCCCAGAAGATGTCGTTCATGAAATCCTGAAATACAGCAGGGGCATTGCACAGGCCAAAAGGCGTCACCAGGTAATCTCCAAACTAGAAGTTGATCTTGAGAAACAAAGGTCTTCTTTACAAGTAGATGTGAAAGCGGCAGAGGAGAAGCTTCAGATTGCTAACAAAGAGTTGGCTTGCAAAACTTATCAAGTTCATGAACTAAGTGACACGGTTAGTGACCTGAAGGCTGAAGTGGTCCATTGCAAGGAGAAGCTTAGCCAAGCTGAAAGACAACTGATGACTGCCACTGCCGATGGAGAATCAAAGGGCGACAAAGTGAGTCAACTGGAGCTAATGCTACAAAGGACCCAGATGGATCTCACTGATAAAACCCAGCTTGTGGTTCTGCTACAAGAGAGAGCAGCCATTGCTGAGAACGATCTGATTAAAAAAACAGAGTTGGAAGTGGAATTGCAGAACGTGCGTAAGGATCTGCAGAACAATACAAAACTTGTGGAGGAACTACAAGAGACACTTACAAAGACTCACCTGTCTGTACAGGAAAAGGAAACGTTACTTTCTGCAGCTAAAGATGAAGCCGCGTTAGTGAAGGAGCAAAGCTTACAACTCTCACAGGAACTGGTGTCAGAGAAGCAGAAAAAGCAAGAGAACGAATCAGTCTGCTGGAGAAAGAGCATGGAGTTCTGCAAAGCAGGATACATAACAGTGACCAGGAAGCGCAAAATATGCAGGTCACATTTCAGAAGGTCCCCGATCAGTTGGAAAGCCAGATGGCGCACCTGAAGCAGGAAAATGGTTTCCTAAGAGATGCTGCGAGCTCTGCTACCAACCAGATGGAAAGCAAGCAAGCCAATGAGCTTATTAAGCTCCGTCAGGACTAGGCCACACTTGTCAAAGAGCTGACTGACAAGAACAATAGCTTGGCACAAGAGGAGGTGGCAAAGGTGGAAGTTGGAAAGATGGAGAGAAAACAAACAGTGCCAACAACAGAACCTATTGTAAAGCAAGAAACAAAAGAAACCGTACTGGTACCAGATTCTGTGAAATCCAGAAAATCTGACTGAGGAGGTAGAAGCATTCATCACAGTAAATGCCTCTGTAGATCATGTATTACAGGAATCCGTTCCTGCACCAGTAGTGGAGCTGGTAGAACATGGAGAACCGGAGCCTGACGTCAAGGCAGTGGAACTGGAGCCTTCCGGCTGTATGCAAACGAGCACTGCTCAATCTCTGCATTGGAATCTCTATCATAGCTACAGTGGGGCAAAAAAGTATTTAGTCAGTCACCAATAGTGCAAGTTCCACCACTTAAAAAGATGAGAGGCGTCTGTAATTTACATCATAGGTAGACCTCAACTATGAGAGACAAAATGAGAAAACAAATCCAGAAAATCACATTGTCTGATTTTGTAAGAATTTATTAGCAAATTATGGTGAAAAATAAGTATTTGGTCAGTAACAACATTTCATCTCAATCCTTTGTTATATCTCCTTTGTTGGCAATGACAGAGGTCAAACGTTTTCTGTAAGTCTTCACAAGGTTGGCACACACTGTTGTTGGTATGTTGGCCCATTCCTCCATGCAGATCTCCTCTAGAGCAGTGATGTTTTGGGACTGTCGCTTGGCAACACGGACTTTCAACTCCCTCCAAAGGTTTTCTATAGGGTTGAGATCTGGAGACTGGCTAGGCCACTCCAGGACCTTGAAATGCTTCTTACAAAGCCACTCCTTCATTGCCCTGGCGGTGTGCTTTGGATCATTGTCATGTTGAAACACCCAGCCACGTTTCATCTTCAATGCACTCAAAATCTCACGATACATGGCCCCATTCATTCTTTCATGTACCCGGATCAGTCGTCTTGGCCCCTTTGCAGAGAAACAGCCCCAAAGCATGATGTTTCCACCCCCATGCTTTACAGTAGGTGTGGTGTTTGATGGATGCAACTCAGTATTCTTTTTCCTCCAAACACGTAAAGTGGTGTTTCTACCAAACAGTTCCAGTTTGGTTTCATCAGACCATAGGACATTCTCCCAATACTCTTCTGGATCATCCAAATGCTCTCTAGTAGAGATGAGCGAACACTAAAATGTTCGAGGTTCGAAATTCGATTCGAACAGCCGCTCAATGTTCGTGTGTTCGAACGGGTTTCGAACCCCATTATAGTCTATGGGGAACAGATACTCGTTAAGGGGGAAACCCAAATCCGTGTCTGGAGGGTCACCAAGTCCACTATGACACCCCAGGAAATGATGCCAACACCTCTGGAATGACACTGGGACAGCAGGGGAAGCATGCCTGGGGGCATCTAACACACCAAAGACCCTCTATTACCCCAACATCACTGCCTAACAACTACACACTTTCCACATTCAAAAAAACCTCTATCAAAGTGGGAAAATACCTGGAAACCTTCTTTACTCCCCAAATGGATGGACACAAACCCCAATTTAAGCTCAACAAACAGTAACAACCACCCCTTTAAATCACGTTCCCCATGACAACCACAAATGGAATAGGCAATGGGAATTCCAAAAGCCCTCACCCTTAACTGTCATTTTGAGTGTGTGTGTGTGTGTGTGTGTGATGTGGTAAGACCTTCCAAAATTCACTTTTCTAGCCCTTAACATGAGCCCTTCCAAACAAAGTTACATGACCTTAAGCTGAGCTACCAGCAGAGATTGAGGCCCTTGGCATGAGTAGAGCCTTGCACCAGCAGTGTTTTTGGCACTTAGGGTGAGTTGAGCCTTGTACCAGCGTGTGTCCCTTAACATCAGGCGGGCCCTAAGTTCTGCGCTTTGCACAAAAGTTCCACATTAACTAGGCTGAATGGTACAAAGATTAGTAGGCCCGAGAACCAGGAACAGGTCTTGCAATGGCTGTCGGATAACGCTTAAAGCACATTGTCCACCAGCCAGTCAGCCTCTACCTCCTCTTACCCAACAGTCTTGTCCTCCTTCCACCCAAAATTCCCAATCTTCTCAGAACAATAACCCCAACTGTCCTTGCTCCCCAGAGCTGTTCTCCCTTCCTTTGACTGTACCGCAACCTGCCCCTCCATTTCGCGATTCCACGGACCTAACAGACGAGTATCTGTGTCCAGATGCTCAAACACTAGAGTCTCCTCCATTCCATCTCCGGTCGATTTGGTGGCGGATGACCAGCAACCCACCCTCATCGACGACGATGAGACGCAGTTGCTGTCAGGGCAGCCAGTTGACATGCGCATTGTGCAGGAGGAGGAGGCGAGACAGGAGTTGGAAGAGGAGGTGGTGGACGACGAGGACACCGACCCCACCTGGACAAGGCAGATGTCAAGCTGGGAAAGTAGTGTGGATGTTGAGGCAGGTGCAGCACCAAAAAGGGTAGCTAGAGGCAGAGACATGTCCAGAGGCAGAGGTCAGCTGCTTTGCCGAAGCCAGGCCAGACCCGGAATGTCCGAAGATGTTCCCTTTTGTACCCAGCCCAGAAAAACTCCCCCATCGAGGGCACGTTTCTTGAAGGTGTAGAGTTTTTTCAAGGAATGCGCCGAGGACAGATATAGTGTCGTCTACACAATTTGCCTCTCGAAATCGAGTAGGGGCCCTGAGAAGAGCAACCTGTCCACCACTTCAATGCACCGTCATTTGGAATCCAAGCAATGGAATCAGTGGCAGGCAGCAACGGCAGGACAAACGTCGCCCGCCGTTCATGCCACTGCCTCTGCTCACAGTGCTGGCGATGCACTCCAGAGGACGAGCCAGGACATCACTTCATCTGCCTCCGCCACTTTGTTGACTTCTCCCTCATCCTCCCCTGTTTCTGTCTTATCTCCTTCTCCTGCACCATCAAAGGCACCATCAGGCGCTTCTTTACAACAACCCACCATCTCTCAGACATTGGAGCGCCGGCAGAAATACACCGCTAACCACCCACCCACGCAAGCCTAGAACGCCAACATCGCTAAACTGCTGGCCCAGGAGAGGTTGGCGTTCCGGCTTGTTGAAACTCCCGCCTTCCCGGACCTGATGGCAACTGTGGCACCTCACTATGCCGTCCCTAGCCGTCTCAACTTCTCCCGGTGTGGCGTCCCCGCCTTGCACCAGCACGTGTCACTCAACATCAGGTGGGCCCTTAGTTCCGCGCTTTGCTGCAAGGTCCACTTGACCACCGACACTTGGACAAGCGCCTGTGGTCAGGGATGCTGCAGTGCTTATCTTTAATGACAGGCAGGGTGAATGTGGTGGAGTCTGTTCCCCGGGTGCAAACTGGGGTGGCCTATCTCCTCTCCCAGGCCAAAATTCATGGCAGGAGTAGACTGAAACCCTACGACGCTGCAACCTCCACCACAGCTACTAGCGGCAAACGCTAAAACACTGGTGTGGGGAGACGTCAGCAGGCGGTGCTGAAGCTCATCAGCTTGGGGGACAGACAGCACAGTGCCTCCGAGGTCAGGGATGCCATCCTGGCTGAGATGGCATTTTTTTTTCCCTGCTACACCTGGGGCCTGGCATTTTTACGCCTGTGATAATGGCTGGAACCTGGTAGCGGCTCTGGAGCTTGCCAGCCTCCAACACGTTCCATGTTTGGCCCACGTCTAACCTAGTGGTGCAAAGTTTTTTAAAAACATACCCAAATGTACCGAAGCTACTGTTGAAAATGCGGCGCTTGTGCGCCCACTTTTGCAAGTGCACAGGAGTCGCTGCTAGCCTAAAAACACTCTAGCAAGGCCTACATCTGTCCAAACACAGGCTGTTGTCCGTCATTCACACACGCTGAAACCCTACAATACCATATCTTGAGCAGGGTGTGTGAGCTGCACAGACCTTTGATGGAGTTCCATCTACAAAACCCAAGGGTTCCTCAAAGTCAGCAACCAAAGTTTCTGCACCATGAGTTTCCAGGGGTGGCAGAGTTATGGCTAGGGGAAGAGGCATGGATAGGGATGATGTCTAGGGGCAAAAGCAGTGTGGATGTGGAGGCAAGCTAAGCAGGAAAAACTGGGGGTACAAGCTAAGGCATGGACTGGGGTGATGTCTAGGGGCAAAAGCAGTGTGGATGTGGAGGCAAGCTAAGCAGGAAAAACTGGGGATACAAGCTAAGGCATGGACTGGGGTGATGTCTAGGGGCAAAAGCAGTGTGGATGTGGAGGCAAGCTAAGCAGGAAAAACTGGGGGTACAAGCTAAGGCATGGACTGGGGTGATGTCTAGGGGCAAAAGCAGTGTGGATGTGGAGGCAAGCAAAGCAGGGAAAATGGTGGCTAGAGGCAAAGGGATGTCCATAGGCAGCAAGGGCAAAGATGCAAAACTCTCCCGTTTCAAGAATTTTCCTGACTTGTTTCCCCACAAAACATTCCTGGGAGGAGGGCTGAAACACCACCCTCCTCCTCCTCCGCTGTTAGATTTACCCCAGCTACGAGCTGAAAACGCTGCAACACTGGTGTGGGGAGACGTCAGCAGGCTGGGCTGAAGCTCATCAGCTTGGGAGACGGACAGCACACTGCCTCTGAGGTCAGGGATGCCATCCTGGATGAGATGGCAATTTGTTTATCCCCGCTGCCCCTGGGGCCAGGTTTTTTAGCTTGTTGGAGGGCTCTGGAGCTTGCCAGCCTCCAACACGTTCCATGCCTGGCCCACATGTTCAATGTAGTGGTGCAATGATTTTTAAAAACATACCCCAAATTAGCTGAGCTAAGGGTGAAAGTGCGGCACTTGGACACCCACTTTCCCAAGTCTACAGTACCTGGAGCTAGCCGCAATACACTCCAGCAAGGCCTACATCTGCCTGAAGCACCTACTGTTGTGCGAGGTCACCACACGCTCTAACCCTAGATACCGTATGTTCAGCAGGGTGTGTGAGCAGCAGAGACCTTTGATGGAGTACCAGCTACAAAACCCAAGGGTTCCTCAGAGTCAGCTCCCTCACTTTCTGCACCATGAGTTTCCATGGGTGGCAGACTTATGGCTAGAGGCACAGGCATGGATAGGGGTGATGTGTAGGGGCAAAAGCATTGTGGATGTGGAGGCAAGCTAAGCAGCAAAAACTGGGGGTACAAGCAGCCGGTGACATCATCACTGACAAGCACAGCTGTCTGTCAGCTGACAGGCTGACTTTCACCAAAATGAACAGACAATGGATAGACTCATCATATACATGTCAGTTACATGACAAATTTAGTGCAATTTGCAAGTCCAAGATGGTTTGGAGATCTGCGGAGAGGAATCTCACCACCTCTTGCGGGTGCCATCATTTGGAAGGCAAGCCCTGGGCTCAGTGGGTGAGAGCAAGCGCAGGATAATCGTCGTTTGGCCTGGCGGCCACTGCCTCTCCCACTGTTGACAGGGCTGGCGCTGCAGTCCAGACCAGCAGCCAGGACACCTCCACATCTGCCTCTGACACTTTGGGGAGTTCACCCTTATCCTCACCTTTTCCTGCCATTTCTCCTTTTGCCCGCGCCATCATGCGCCTCTTCCCAGCAACTCCCCATCTCCCAAGCCTTTCATTTCATGCTAAAGTACAGCGCAACCCACCCACATGCCCAAGGCTTCAACGGCCTCATCTCAAGAAATCTGGCCCAGGAGATGTTGGAATCCCGGCTGGGGGACACTCTGCCCTTTTTGGGCAGAGTGTCTACTGCGCCACCGCACTGTGCCGTCCACACCAGCACTTTCCCCCAAACATGAGGCGGTCCCTAAATTCAGCGCTTAGCCCTAAAGTTCCATGTGACCAGTTACGAATGGACAAGTGCATGCGGACAGGGACGCTACCTTTCAATTTGGGCACAGTGGTTGAATGTAGTTGAGGCGTGGACCGGGTCGCAAAATGTGGTGGCCTGACTTGTCTCCCCACACAACATTCCTGGGAGGAGGGCTGAAACACCACCCTCCTCCGCTGTTAAATTGACCCCAGCTACGAGCTGGAAACGCTGCAACACTGGTGTGGGGAGACGTCAGCGGGCCGTGCTGAAGCTCATCAGCTTGGGGGCCAGACAGCACACTGCCTACAAAGTGAGTCATGCCATCCTCGATGAGACGGCAATGTGGTTTTTGCCACTGCACCTGGGCCCAGGCATGTTGTCATGTGTGATAATGGCCGTAACCTGGGATTGGCTCTGTAGCTTGGCAGCCTGCAACATATTCCATGCCTGGGCCACGTTTTTAACTCATTGCTGCTAATCTTTTGAAAAAGGTACCCCAATGTTCCTGAGCTACTGGTGAAAGTGTGGCGCTTGTGCGGATAGTTTTTAAAGTGTATAGTTGCCGCTGCTAGCCTCTATGCACTCCTACAACGCCTGTACCTGCTGGAACAACGGCTGTTGTGCGACGTCTCCACACTGCTGGCACTAAACATATCATGTGTTGAGCAGAGTGTGTGAGCAGCACAGACCTTTGATGTAGTTCCAACTCCAAAACCCTCGGGTTCGTCAAAGTCAACTCCCTCAGTTGCTCAACCATGAGTGGCCATGGGTGGCAGACTTATGTGAAATCCCATCCCATCCATTGCACTGGACACGAAACATTAGCATGCGCTCAGCACAACTTCGGATATGGCAGATGCGTTAAGCAGGGTGCAGGGTACAACACAGACCAGGCCCGAGCACCAGGAACAGGTGTTAGAAATACTGCAGCATCTGCCATTTCCTTCCAATTTTGGGGTTTTGGACCCGCCACCAACTTGTCTGGACCTAAGTGGGGATCATGAGACACAGTTGCCATCAAGGCAAGCTGTGGTCATGTGCGGTTTGCAGTAAGGGGGCAGTGCGCAATTGGAAGAGGAGTTGGTGGATGACGAGGCCACCGACCCCACATGGACAGGGGTGATGTCTAGGGGCTAAAGCAGTGTAGATGTAGAGGGAAGCTAAATCAACAAAAAACCTGGGTAGAAGCAAAGGCATAAACTGGGGTGATGTTTAGGGGTGAAAGCAGAGTAGATGTGGAGGGAAGCTAAGCAGCAAAAACAGTGGGTAGAAGCAAAGGCATGCAAAACTCTACCCTGTTGGAAGACTTATTCCTAGGTCTGGAACACGTTAATGGCCCCCCTGGACAAATTACTGCCACTCAGGGGCCTAGTGTCACCAGGAGGGACAAGTATAGGCGCATGTTGTGGGAATACCTGGCCGACACCAGCTCTGTCCTCTCCGATCCCTCTGTGCTCTACAGCCTAAACTTATTTTCTCATCTTTTTTTCTGAACTGCACATCTCTTGCCTGCTTCCTTTGGGATCTTAGAAATGGTGGTCCACTTCCACAGATGGTAACTTCAATAGACAGTGTAACGGGAGTAGCTGAGGGATCGCTGTCTTAACCACTTTTTGGCACAAAATTAACTTCCAAAGCCAAATATGGTGCAAGTATATGATGCAAGGACACCTACACACCTATCTCTGACACATTGGGGAGTTCACCCTCATGCGCCCTTTTGGCCTGCACCATCATGCGCCTCTTCCCAGCCACTCCACATTTCCCAAGCTTTTCATTGCAGGCAGAAGTACAATACAACCCACCCCCATGCCCAAGCCTGTAACAGCCTCATCGATAAACTGCTGGCCCTGGAGATGTTGGTGTTTGTTTATGCTTCTGGAGACCCAGGCCTTCCGTCAGCAGATGGCAGCTGGGGCACCTCCCTATGCTGGGCCTAGCCGTTACTACTTCTCTTGGTGTGCTGTCTCTGCCTTGCGCCTGCATGTGTCCCATAACATCAGTCGGGCCCAGAGCTCTGCGCTTTGCTGCAAGGTCCACTTGACCACCGACACATGGACAAGCGCCTGTGGTCAGGGATGCTGCAGTGCTTATCTTTAATGACAGGCAGGGTGAATGTGGTGGAGTCTGTTCCCCGGGTGCAAACTGGGGTGGCCTATCTCCTCTCCCAGGCCAAAATTCATGGCAGGAGTAGACTGAAACCCTACGAAGCTGCAACCTCCACCCCAGCTACTAGCGGAAAACACTGTAACACTGGCATGGGGAGATGTCAGTAGGCCGTGCTGAAACTGATCAGCTTGGGGGACAGACAGCACAGTGCCTCCGAGGTCAGGGATGCCATCCTGGCTGAGATGGCATTTTTTTTTCCCTGCTACACCTGGGGCCTGGCATTTTTGCGCCTGTGATAATGGCTGGAACCTGGTAGCAGATCTGGAGCTTGCCAGACTCAAACACGGTCCACGCATGGCCCACGTTTTCCAACTTGTTGGTGCCATGTTTCTTTGAAACCTACACCATTGTGCCTGATATACAGGTCAAAGTGGGGCCATTTTCGTAAGTGAGAACTAGCCTCTGCTAGGCAGAAAACATTCAGAGCACACTCCTCTCATCTTCGCACCGTTGGCTGGCGGAGGAAGACGAGGGGGTTGGAGTGGCATCTGATGTCCCTATCCCACACGAGGCTAGAGGGTGCACTTCAGTGCATCCCATTGCTTCACCACAAATGGTGTGAAGGGGAGTGGAAAATGGAGGAAATGGAGAGTGACCCTTACAGTTGGGGCCAGCAAAGGCATGCCAAGTAACACACTGGCACACATGGCTGACTTCATCTTGGGTTGCTTTTCAACACATATTTCACATCATGAAGAACAAATAATACTGGATTTTTTCAAGCCTCGAACCCCGGTCTAGGTCTAATGTCTGTTCCTTTCTTATATTAGGGGAGAGGGAAAAAAAATTACTTCAGTGATACGTTTAGCGTACATAGACTGACTATTAATGTGTATCCCACTTAGTGTTGTTAGGGTTACACACCGTCACAACCTGGCTAAAGCTTCTATAGCTGTTAATAAAGTCAACATAACTTTACGGTATCCAAAAAGACAGCTGGTACCGACAGAGAGCAAGACAAATGTCACCCAAAGCTGTGAGCTCTGAACACCCACAGTGACTTTGGCGTCATCATCATTATAAGGGAGCGGGTGGTAATAAATAACTTGGCAGTGCCTAAAACCCAAAAAGCTTATACAACTATATTTACATTAAGATACACAAATGAAACTTTTCAGTAGCATGTCATGAGACAAGCTGATAAGCTCTTCCTTTGTGCAGTGCTATTTGAAAGTTAAACGCTGCCTTTATTTTAATTCTGGAGAAGGTGCAGACATTAGATTTAGAACATGTTGTCTTCATTGTCCAAATCCTCTATATAGGTAACGTGTTTTTCGGGCCGAGCTGTCTGGGAACGAGCTGGTGCAGCACTGACAACCTGGGTGAATATGGCAAGAGCCTGAGATGTAGGGTGAATGAATCCCCAAATTATTTGTGGAATTCCCAGTGAGACAATGGCACTGTATACCAGTATTAAAAATTGTGGGTGCACATAACCCCCATATATTCTTTGAATTCCCAGTCAGACAATGGCACTGTATACCAGTATTAAAAATTGTGGGTGCACATAACCCCCATATATTCTTTGAATTCCCAGTGAGACAAAGGAACTGTATAGCAGTATTAAAAATTGTGGGTGCACTTAACCCCCATATATTCTTTGAATTCCCAGTCAGACAATGGCACTGTATACCAGTATTAAAAATTGTGGGTGCACATAACCCCCATATATTCTTTGAATTCCCAGTGAGACAATGGAACTGTATAGCAGTAGCAAAAATTGTGGGTGCACGTAACCCCCATATATTCTTTGAATTCCCAGTCAGACAATGGCACTATATACCAGTATTAAAAATTGTGGGTGCACATAACCCCAATATATTCTTTGAATTCCCAGTCAGACAATGGCACTGTATACCAGTATTAAAAATTGTGGGTGCACATAACCCCAATATATTCTTTGAATTCCCAGTCAGACAAAGGAACTGTATAGCAGTATTAAAAATTGTGGGTGCACGTAACCCCCATATATTCTTTGAATTCCCAGTCAGACAATGGCACTGTATACCAGTAGTAAAAATTGTGGGTGCACATAACCCCAATATATTCTTTGAATTCCCAGTCAGACAATGGCACTGTATACCAGTAGTAAAAATTGTGGGTGCACATAACCCCCATATATTCTTTGAATTCCCAGTCAGACAATGGCACTATATACCAGTAGTAAAAATTGTGGGTGCACATAACCCCAATATATTCTTTGAATTCCCAGTCAGACAATGGCACTGTATACCAGTATTAAAAATTGTGGGTGCACATAACCCCCATATATTCTTTGAATTCCCAGTGAGACAAAGGAACTGTATAGCAGTATTAAAAATTGTGGGTGCACGTAACCCCCATATATTCTTTGAATTCCCAGTCAGACAATGGCACTGTATACCAGTAGTAAAAATTGTGGGTGCACATAACCCCCATATATTCTTTGAATTCCCAGTGAGACAAAGGAACTGTATAGCAGTATTAAAAATTGTGGGTGCACGTAACCCCCATATATTCTTTGAATTCCCAGTCAGACAATGGCACTGTATACCAGTAGTAAAAATTGTGGGTGCACATAACCCCCATATATTCTTTGAATTCCCAGTCAGACAATGGCACTATATACCAGTAGTAAAAATTGTGGGTGCACATAACCCCAATATATTCTTTGAATTCCCAGTCAGACAATGGCACTGTATACCAGTATTAAAAATTGTGGGTGCACATAACCCCCATATATTCTTTGAATTCCCAGTCAGACAATGGCACTATATACCAGTAGTAAAAATTGTGGGTGCACATAACCCCAATATATTCTTTGAATTCCCAGTCAGACAATGGCACTGTATACCAGTAGTAAAAATTGTGGGTGCACATAACCCCCATATATTCTTTGAATTCCCAGTCAGACAATGGCACTATATACCAGTAGTAAAAATTGTGGGTGCACATAACCCCAATATATTCTTTGAATTCCCAGTCAGACAATGGCACTGTATACCAGTATTAAAAATTGTGGGTGCACATAACCCCCATATATTCTTTGAATTCCCAGTGAGACAAAGGAACTGTATAGCAGTATTAAAAATTGTGGGTGCACGTAACCCCCATATATTCTTTGAATTCCCAGTCAGACAATGGCACTGTATACCAGTAGTAAAAATTGTGGGTGCACATAACCCCCATATATTCTTTGAATTCCCAGTCAGACAATGGCACTATATACCAGTAGTAAAAATTGTGGGTGCACATAACCCCAATATATTCTTTGAATTCCCAGTCAGACAATGGCACTGTATACCAGTATTAAAAATTGTGGGTGCACATAACCCCCATATATTCTTTGAATTCCCAGTCAGACAATGGCACTATATACCAGTAGTAAAAATTGTGGGTGCACATAACCCCAATATATTCTTTGAATTCCCAGTCAGACAATGGCACTGTATACCAGTAGTAAAAATTGTGGGTGCACATAACCCCCATATATTCTTTGAATTCCCAGTCAGACAATGGCACTATATACCAGTAGTAAAAATTGTGGGTGCACATAACCCCAATATATTCTTTGAATTCCCAGTCAGACAATGGCACTGTATACCAGTATTAAAAATTGTGGGTGCACATAACCCCCATATATTCTTTGAATTCCCAGTCAGACAATGGCACTGTATACCAGTATTAAAAATTGTGGGTGCACATAACCCCAATATATTCTTTGAATTCCCAGTGAGACAAAGGAACTGTATAGCAGTATTAAAAATTGTGGGTGCACGTAACCCCCATATATTCTTTGAATTCCCAGTCAGACAATGGCACTGTATACCAGTATTAAAAATTGTGGGTGCACATAACCCCCATATATTCTTTGAATTCCCAGTGAGACAATGGAACTGTATAGCAGTATTAAAAATTGTGGGTGCACATAACCCCCATATATTCTTTGAATTCCCAGTCAGACAATGGCACTGTATACCAGTATTAAAAATTGTGGGTGCACATAACCCCCATATATTCTTTGAATTCCCAGTGAGACAATGGCACTGTATACCAGTAGTAAAAATTGTGGGTGCACGTAACCCCCATATATTCTTTGAATTCCCAGTCAGACAATGGCACTATATACCAGTATTAAAAATTGTGGGTGCACATAACCCCCATATATTCTTTGAATTCCCAGTGAGACAAAGGAACTGTATAGCAGTATTAAAAATTGTGGGTGCACGTAACCCCCATATATTCTTTGAATTCCCAGTCAGACAATGGCACTGTATAGCAGTATTAAAAATTGTGGGTGCACGTAACCCCCATATATTCTTTGAATTCCCAGTCAGACAATGGCACTGTATACCAGTATTAAAAATTGTGGGTGCACATAACCCCCATATATTCTTTGAATTCCCAGTCAGACAATGGCACTGTATACCAGTATTAAAAATTGTGGGTGCACATAACCCCCATATATTCTTTGAATTCCCAGTGAGACAATGGCACTGTATACCAGTAGCAAAAATTGTGGGTGTATATAGCCCCAATTCTATTGCTAGGGGACTTGCAGGGTATTTCTGAGGTGAAGGTGGGGGGGCACACCGTTGGAACGGGGATTTGGGGTGTATATATGGGGTATACGGGAATACACTGTCAGTGTGTTCCATTCAGGATCCTGGGAAAGCTGGGTTGCGGCGATTGAGCCCGTCAGTGCCACGTTACACTGACAAGCTTCTCCCTGGAATTGAAGTTATATGTAAGCCCAATATATTCTTTGAATTCCCAGTGAGACAATGGCACTATATGGCAGTAGCAAAAATAGTGGGTGTATATAGCCCCAATCCTATTGCTAGGGGACTTGCAGGGTATTTCTGGGGTGAAGGTGGGGGGGGCACACCGTTGGAACGGGTATCGGGGGTATATATCGGGTATACGGGAATACACTGACAGTGTATTCCATTCAGGATCCTGGGAAAGCTGGGTTGCGGCGATTGAGCCCGTCAGTGCCACGTTACACTGACAAGCTTCTCCCTGGAATTTAGCTCTTATAAGAGCTGTTGGTTGTCTTCTCCTTCCTATCCTAGCCTGTCCCTGCCTACCCAGAATCTAAGCCCTAGCTAACTGGACGGAAACCTCCGTCCTCGGTGAATTGCAAGCTCAGAATGACGCGAACCTGGGCGGCGCTGTTCTTTTAAATTAGAGGTCACATGTTTTCGGCAGCCAATGGGTTTTGCCTACTTTTTTCAACGTCACCGGTGTCGTAGTTCCTGTCCCACCTCCCCTGCGCTGTTATTGGAGCAAAAAAGGCGCCAGGGAAGGTGGGAGGGGAATCGAGTAATGGCGCACTTTACCACGCGGTGTTCGATTCGATTCGAACATGCCGAACAGCCTAATATCCGATCGAACATGAGTTCGATAGAACACTGTTCGCTCATCTCTACTCTCTAGCAAACTTCAGACGGGCCCGGACATGTACTGGCTTAAGCAGTGGGACACGTCTGGCACTGCAGGATCTGAGTCCCTGGCGGCGTAGTGTGTTACTGATGGTAGGCTTTGTTACATTGGTCCCAGCTCTCTGCAGTTCATTCACTAGGTCCCCCCGCGTGGTTCTGGGATTTTTGCTCACCGTTCTTGTGATCATTTTGACCCCACGGGGTGAGATTTTGCGTGGAGCCCCAGATCGAGGGAGTTTATCAGTGGTCTTGTATGTCTTCCATTTTCTAATTATTGCTCCCACAGTTGATTTCTTCAATCCAAGCTGGTTGCCTATTGCAGATTCAGTCTTCCCAGCCTGGTGCAGGGCTACAATTTTGTTTCTGGTGTCCTTTGACAGCTCTTTGGTCTTCACCATAGTGGAGTTTGGAGTCTGACTGTTTGAGGGTGTGCACAGGTGTCTTTTTATACTGATAACAAGTTTAAACAGGTGCCATTACTACAGGTAATGAGTGGAGGAAAGAGGAGACTCGTAAAGAAGAAGTTACAGGTCTGTGAGAGCCAGAAATCTTGATTGTTTGTAGGTGACCAAATACTTATTTTCCACCATAATTTGCAAATAAATTCTTACAAAATCAGACAATGTGATTTTCTGGATTTGTTTTCTCATTTTGTCTCTCATAGTTGAGGTCTACCTATGATGTAAATTACAGACGCGCCTCATCTTTTTAAGTGGTGGAACTTGCACTATTGGTGACTGACTAAATACTTTTTTGCCCCACTGTACTTCCGTCTGTTAGTGACATCGCAACATTGTATCTCAGCCTCTTCTTGCTATTAGTATCAGGCTGAATCACACTTTTTACCTCTTCTCTTTTTGAATTGACAGTGTTACTTCTTGGTTTCCAAATGTCTCCAGACACATTATTTGTTGAGACACCATACCCATGGTCAGTCTTCTTACAGACATTTACTATTTCACAGCTCTTGTAGCACTGGACCTGCTTGAATTTATGAAAGCCACTTTCCATCTGTTTTGACCATCTAGGTGAACTGCAACATTTTAATTGAACAAAAGCACTTTTCTTTTTAACCCTTGCAGGCTTAGGGCTGTCACACTCAACCACTTTCTGCACATTAACTTTGGAGGGCAGACCTTTTTGCTGTTCCTCTAGATAATCTGTGATCTCAACAACCTTTTCTTCAGTTGTACCTTCTTTGGCCACCTTTATATTTTTCAGGAAGTCCTCCTTTAGTAGTCACTATAACAAGCACCTGAGGGGTTGCAGTTCTCCCAAACCACTTGGCTGTTCACCAACTTGCAGTGTCACAGACTGTATCATCCAGCATCATCTTCCTGGGGGACTATACCGTACACCTGAAGCTTCACTTAATCACACTGCTCCATTATAATCCCATCATTAGTATCACCATCACTGGGCAGGTCACTCATGTCTGTCTGGCTCTCCTGTAACATCAAGGCCAGGAGATGAGCACGGGTTACTTGCCACTTTTGTTGAATCATCTTCAATATGAATTCTCAGTTGTTGGCTTTCTTTTGTAGATACTGAAATGTATAGAATTACCAAGCATGGCCGCACTAATTAAGAATTAGGTATGTATGAGAATTCACATAGAAGTCCTTGTGGACTCCAGAAATAGCAACCGCAAGAAAGGTAAGTATGACATAAATATACAAAATACTAATAAAAATATCAAAAATCTTTATTATAATAATTTACCACATATACAAAAATAGGACAATGTCAAGAAAACAGATGTACACATACAAAAAATGGGTGTAGTGGGATGCCACAGCTGATAGTGGTCCCTTTAGATACTGCTGATTTTCCTCACAAAAAACATCAGAAAATGCAACGTATACCCTCATATCATGTAATAAGATCCACCTAGGTGAGTGTTACCGTCAATTATGGTTATATAGAACCTAGATATAGACTTTTTTAAAATCCCAATGCTATTTGTTCGCCCCATGAAGGGGAACAGTATATATATAGTATCAAGGTCTATAGGGTCTATTGCAATATATCTTGCTTCCTATATGCAAAAAGAGGCACACACATTTCCCTCAAAGATCAGTAACCAACATACATTAGGAAGACAACATATCTGTAGGTATCAATAAAGCATATCTCACTTCCTATATATAGTAAACAGCACATGTATTGCCCTCAAGGGTCCAATAGTCAGCATAGATTAGGAAGTAGACATGTTATAAATACAACAAGGCAAACCAGTATAACCACTCACCCATGGAGAGGATTGTAAGCAGATCACCAGGGACGGGCACCCACCACCCAAGCCCCGACGCGCGTTTCGGCACAGAGAGCCTTCGTCAGGAGGAAGAGGAGGAGACATTCATGTTCCCTATTTATATGCCGGCATAAAACATTGGGGTCCAATGGAAGCAGTCCCAGCTGCTGATAATAAACTCGCAACATTGCGAGTGTGCGCCGCGGGTGAAGAAGCGGCGCATGCGCATGATGGCGCACAGGACGGAACACATGACCGAGAACCCGAAGTATCGCGGTCACGTGACCGTGATCTCGCGATGTTACGGCTCCGGCATGTGTCCGTGCAGGCGCACATCAGGCATGCGCACTCACCCACTGCAATGTATTTTACATTACTTATGGACCAATCCAGCGGATCCCAATGGCTATAAGCTAAAGAAAATACTAGCCTATGTCGTAATTAGAGTAGTGGAACTATTCAATCAAGATAACCCCATACAATTGAAACATTAGATCATAAAACAGGTGAATCGTATATTCAACATACATATATGTCCGCAAGTGAAAGTGTAAATATATAACAGCACCAGTAATTAAGAGTACTACATAGAGCACTTACATAAGTATGATAATGTGCAGAAACAGTGCCATATATTAACCCATTACAGGTGTGATGTCAAGATACCCCACACATGTTAATATATGAATTATAATATTATATTTGAATATGTTATACTATCCAAAGAGTTTTTTAATTCATAAATCCACAAATTGTGATAATAAATTACAGTAAGTGTCATATAGCATGACAGTGAATAAAAATAATAAAAATAAAAAAATAAAAATAAAAATAAGACTGAAGATCCAAAATGCCAAATAAATCAATAAAGAATCTTGATTGAAGAATTCCAAAAAGACACGTACATAAACAAACAGTATCTGTAAACGAGAAAAGATTATAAGTACACATATTTTAAAAGAAATCTTGCACATAACCGACAGACAAACAAAGAACAAACAAAAAACATATAAATGTCAAAGCAGCGTCATGTATTCATAAAAAGGAGCTAAAGCCAAGGGTTTCTGCAAATGAAATTTCAAATGAGTCTAATATAAGTGAGAATGAGCGCGAAGCTCTAAATATCTTAGAAGAACTATATGAGGAATCTAATTCTCCTCCTTCCACAACAGCATCTGTTGTGAATGTACCTGAGTGTATAAGACGCCCATCTAAAAAGTTTCCCCCTCTATCCATTTGTCCTTCGGTTGATCTTTTTGTAAAGTTGGTGTCTCAGGAATTTCAAAAGATACCATGGCATGTCAGAAATGACAACCTATCTAAAGAAGAGAGATCTGGGTTGAGATCTCTGAGTCAGAAAACTGACATCATTATAAAGGCTGCAGACAAGGGTGGCAATGTGGTAGTATGGCCATCCTCAATGTATGAAGCAGAAGCCTTTAGACAGTTAAATGATATGAAACATTATAGGAAATTGACATTTAACCCTATGTTAACTTTTTGTAGAGATCTTGAAATTATACTTCAATCCGCCTTGGAGAGGAATGTCATCTCTAGAGATGTGTATAACAATCTGAAAGTGGACGAACCATCAGTACCAACCCTATACTTTCTACCCAAGATTCATAAAAATTCCACTACACCACCGGGCAGGCCGATAATTTCTGGTATAAATGGACCATTTGAAAATATCTGTCGTTTTATAGATTTTTATTTAAAACAGTTGGTTGAGACTCTCCCTTCCTTTCTCCGTGATACTAGTGATCTGTTGAAACGAATTGATGACTTGCCCTTAGATGAGAATACATTACTTGTTACGTGTGACGTTGAATCTTTATACACGAGTATTCGTCATGAGGACGGCCTACGTGCAACTAGATTTTTCTTGAGTGTAAGTAATTTTTCTCCTGATCTATGCGAACTAATATTGATCTTGTTAGAGTACGTCCTTACGCACAATTTCTTTACATTTAAAGGGTCCCTCTACCTACAGCTCCAGGGAACAGCAATGGGGGCGGCTTGTGCCCCCTCATATGCTAATTTGTTCCTGGGGCTGTGGGAGAGGGACCTCCTCCCGGACGATCGGGACTCGTCGATGTGCCGCGTCCATTCCTGGATGCGGTACATCGACGACATCCTGATCGTCTGGGGGGGTACGGATGTACAATTGGGTGAGTTTATTGACACACTCAATAAGAATGATCGCAACATCCGTTTGACGTATAACTATAGCAACACTAAGATCGATTTTTTAGATGTATCTCTTTTCAAGGATACCAGTCATAATTTACAGACGGAGATCTTTAGGAAACAAACATCAGTAAATTCACTCCTATTGGCTTCCTCTTCTCACCCTCCACAGGTCATTAAAGCTATCCCGACAGGGCAATTCTTACGTATGCGACGGGTATGCTCTACGGATCAAGGTTTTGAAAAATTTTCAAATGATCTTAAAGAACGTTTCACCAATCGAGGGTACAGCCAACGATCTATTAAACAAGCATATATGAGGGCAAAAAATTCCAAACGGACAGAATTGATACATTCCTCTAAAACAAAACGACAAAGCCCATCTGGGGTACGTTTTATTACCAAATATCACTCGCGATGGGGTGAAATGGTGAATGTGTTAAAGAAATTTTGGCCTGTGCTTTTGGGAGATCCTATATTAGCTAATTATATCCCTTCTTATCCCACTGCTATCTCTCGCAGAGCCCAAAATCTGAAGGATATATTAGTTAGGAGCCACTATGAAATTGAAGAACCAAGAATTTTTGGGGCTGGTCCACCAAAGGTGGGTAGTTTCTCTTGTGGACGCTGTGTGGCATGTCCGAATATGGTTAGGACAACAGAATTTTGTAATGCAAAGGGGGACAAAACGTTTATGATCAGACGCAGTATTGACTGCAACACAAAATTTGTGATCTATCACGCTACATGCCCTTGCCGTAAGGTCTATATTGGTCTAACCACTCGGGAATTGAAATTACGTATACGGGAACACGTACGGGACATCAGATCGATTACGGATCTGGATACAGATAGATCTAAACCAATAGCGAGACATTTTTTTCTGCATCATAACAAAGATCCATCTCTATTAAAAGTGTGTGGTATTGATACCCTTCCCATTAACATTCGGGGGGGTAATTTAAAGAAGAGATTAGCTCAATTAGAAACAAAATGGATCTGGAGACTTGGCACTCTTACCCCCAATGGTTTAAACGAAACCCTTGGCTTTAGCTCCTTTTTATGAATACATGACGCTGCTTTGACATTTATATGTTTTTTGTTTGTTCTTTGTTTGTCTGTCGGTTATGTGCAAGATTTCTTTTAAAATATGTGTACTTATAATCTTTTCTCGTTTACAGATACTGTTTGTTTATGTACGTGTCTTTTTGGAATTCTTCAATCAAGATTCTTTATTGATTTATTTGGCATTTTGGATCTTCAGTCTTATTTTTATTTTTATTTTTTTATTTTTATTATTTTTATTCACTGTCATGCTATATGACACTTACTGTAATTTATTATCACAATTTGTGGATTTATGAATTAAAAAACTCTTTGGATAGTATAACATATTCAAATATAATATTATAATTCATATATTAACATGTGTGGGGTATCTTGACATCACACCTGTAATGGGTTAATATATGGCACTGTTTCTGCACATTATCATACTTATGTAAGTGCTCTATGTAGTACTCTTAATTACTGGTGCTGTTATATATTTACACTTTCACTTGCGGACATATATGTATGTTGAATATACGATTCACCTGTTTTATGATCTAATGTTTCAATTGTATGGGGTTATCTTGATTGAATAGTTCCACTACTCTAATTACGACATAGGCTAGTATTTTCTTTAGCTTATAGCCATTGGGATCCGCTGGATTGGTCCATAAGTAATGTAAAATACATTGCAGTGGGTGAGTGCGCATGCCTGATGTGCGCCTGCACGGACACATGCCGGAGCCGTAACATCGCGAGATCACGGTCACGTGACCGCGATACTTCGGGTTCTCGGTCATGTGTTCCGTCCTGTGCGCCATCATGCGCATGCGCCGCTTCTTCACCCGCGGCGCACACTCGCAATGTTGCGAGTTTATTATCAGCAGCTGGGACTGCTTCCATTGGACCCCAATGTTTTATGCCGGCATATAAATAGGGAACATGAATGTCTCCTCCTCTTCCTCCTGACGAAGGCTCTCTGTGCCGAAACGCGCGTCGGGGCTTGGGTGGTGGGTGCCCGTCCCTGGTGATCTGCTTACAATCCTCTCCATGGGTGAGTGGTTATACTGGTTTGCCTTGTTGTATTTATAACATGTCTACTTCCTAATCTATGCTGACTATTGGACCCTTGAGGGCAATACATGTGCTGTTTACTATATATAGGAAGTGAGATATGCTTTATTGATACCTACAGATATGTTGTCTTCCTAATGTATGTTGGTTACTGATCTTTGAGGGAAATGTGTGTGCCTCTTTTTGCATATAGGAAGCAAGATATATTGCAATAGACCCTATAGACCTTGATACTATATATATACTGTTCCCCTTCATGGGGCGAACAAATAGCATTGGGATTTTAAAAAAGTCTATATCTAGGTTCTATATAACCATAATTGACGGTAACACTCACCTAGGTGGATCTTATTACATGATATGAGGGTATACGTTGCATTTTCTGATGTTTTTTGTGAGGAAAATCAGCAGTATCTAAAGGGACCACTATCAGCTGTGGCATCCCACTACACCCATTTTTTGTATGTGTACATCTGTTTTCTTGACATTGTCCTATTTTTGTATATGTGGTAAATTATTATAATAAAGATTTTTGATATTTTTATTAGTATTTTGTATATTTATGTCATACTTACCTTTCTTGCGGTTGTTATTTGTATCTTGGCGGTAAGGACATGTTTCTATAAGGCGTAGAGTACATAATGGAACTTATATATCAACTACTGTTATATTTACAGTGTGTTCCGATTTTGCTGTGTGTTTTACAATTTGACTCCAGAAATAGGTCAACTTGTCTTACGCCATTTTGGCACATAATCAAGCTATCTATACCAAAAAACGTGGGGCAGCGTCTACGGTTTACGACTCAAAGGTCAAAGGATATCACAGGACAGTGATTGAGGCATATACCCCCCCAGAGACACCAATAGCGCGCTCCCTTCAGTAAAAATAAGTTCTGGTACGCTGATGTATCAAAATAAAAAGGATTTATTTAAGATGACGCGTTTCGGGGTTCTCCGGTACCTCACAAGTACCACCCCTTCATCAGATCTAGTTGAAGCATTGGTTGGCTTCTTGAGTGTCTGCACAAGAGGTGCACTTCTGCTTAAATTTACATTTGGAGCCAAACTTACAACCCCGTTCATTGAACAAGAAACAGTCCTTTCTGTGCAGCGACAAAGCCCCCTAATTCCTCAGAGCCCCCGGGCCCCTATTGGAACGGACAATCCCAAGAGGCGATTGTCCATCCACATAGCAATGGAGAGCATGGCAAGTACCACCACAAGCTCTCATCTTCGCCCAGTTATTTGGCTGAAGGCTGATGACGAAATATCACTTTGTACTTTCAGCGGTGGTGAGTTCCCACGGTGGATTGGTGGCATTTTATTGTGCCCACAAACTCTCTAACTTGAAAACACATCAGAAGATCGTCCACTTGTAGTCAGGAGGTGTCGCTGGACAGAAATGGCGGTAGAAGCTTTTCACTGTGAGATGTGGATACAGGTGGGCTTGTCCTCTAGCTTTTTCAGATCTCAGCAATACTTGGGAAGGTTTCTCCCATCTAGGTTGTGGAAACTTGACAAGATGTTGCCTGTCCACCCCCCAATTACAGCAGGCAATGAAGGGTCCACACAGGTGGTGCACTAGGTAGGTAAGTTCCATAGGGTATCTGGGAAGGTCGCTGCCGGGTCTGGAACAGAAGAATTGGTCTTTGTGATGGGATCTCTGATGGGCTCTGGATCTGGAGGATGATGATGGGATTCCTGGGGTCTGTAGGGCCGACCATGGAGGATGTAGGGGGGCGAGGTCATAGTCATAGATACTCTCCTGCCACGTCACCGCCGTGTTCTGCAGCTTCATGGCGTCCGCAGGAATCCGACTCACATCCACTGCCCAGTAATTTCCTTTTGCCTTGAGGTTTGGCCGGATCTTTCAGAACCTGAAATAAAAAAAAAAAAAAAATCGGGTACTACTTCAAAATAAAATCCTAATTTCCAAAAGTTAAAAGATCATTTAGTCTTTTTTTTCTTCACTTTGAAAGTAAATGAATAATTGTGTAAATGTGACCTAACTCTGGCACTTGTCGCACTATATACTCGCTGTATACATCCATCTTACTTTCCTCATCTCTACTGCAGAAATGAATTGTTATAATACGACGAGTCCCAGCACTTTCAGAAAGCTCCAACTATCCGACATACAAGGTGTCTAACCCAAGGAATAAATGTAGTGTGCAAAAGTTATAGGCAGGAATGGGGAAAATGCTGCAAAGTAAAAATGGCTGATAAGTTGTGTCTGATGGAGTCTTTCCAGCCTTTGTATCCGCCTTGGAAATATGAGAACAAGGCGCTGATGTCTCGTAGAATCTGAGAACAAAAACATTCAGTCCTGGAATCTGTCAGGAGATCGTGACCCGCGCTCACCACTGACTATGGAACGGACATGATGGACTTATATGGGGTGTAAGGCCAAGCAGGAAATTCTTAGGACTTCTCACCTAAGATGACTATTAAAAGTGTATCAAAGATAAGCTGAAATTCCCTTTTTGCAGGGATTTTACAAATGGATAAGCCAAGAAATGAGTTTTACTTTATCGCTTGAGATTGGTCCAGCCTTTTTGAAAAAGTAAAACATCCCCCTGAGCCCGTCCTTCATTACATTTGTGTTCTCACCTGGGGCTTGAGCCTCTTCTCTGGACCTTCTGTATAACCCCATGCAATCATGCCCAGGTATGTATATGGAGGATTGCCATAGCTCTGCTAATTCTTCCTAGGAGCCTCTGAGTCTTGTGGAGTCTCCAGGAGTTTTGTCTCCATGTTGGAAGGATCAGGTTGTTCCATTGGATCCCAGGGATGGAAAGAGCCATATCCAGATGTTGTCTTCAGCTTCTAGTGCTAGTTTGATGTGACCATTGTAAAGTAATCCAGTAAAATATTATTCACTAGAAAATGGAAAATTATTTGGGATAATTGGGATTCGGGGGATCAGCACGCTCTCTCCTTTATCTTCTCCGGTAAGAATAGCGAGCGGCCTTGATGATATTCCTCCCCAGCTCTGTGACACATTGCCTGGTGCCATCTCTGTGCATCTAGATTACGCATCAGCAGAACCGGGACGCCAACCTTTAGCTCACGCCTGCTAATTCCAAGGTGTTCAGAAATTCTCCAGTTGTCGCTGCTCCTCACCGTGTCTAATAAGGTGTTTTTTTGATTCACCGACTAATCCTTCCATTATCTTTTTGTTAATGTTATTGTCAGACTTTTTTTTTAGGTGATAGCACTGCCCTCTGGTATGACCACTCCTCATTGCATATATTATGTAAATTTGGAAAAAAGTGCAAATTGAGTTCATCCCCTTTCATCACTGGATGGCGAAAATCATTGGTAAATTGAATTTTACCATCTATGTCTGTTTCTAGTTGTCCCTCTCTGATTTGCAGCAACTTAGACGCATAGGCACCTGATTCCAAATCATTGAAAAATTGGACACGTATGTTGCACGTAACTTTTCTACCTTGGACCACAGTGGTGACGTCGTACACGCATTCAATTCATCTGCCGGTGTACCCCTCTCTGACGGGCAGTGACTGCCTGAAATCACCAGCGAACAAAACAACACCGTCCATTTGAGTCTGATTCAACGCCTCCACCTCTCTCTTGTGCGACACGGTGCACTCGTCCCACACAATTAACTTGCACTATTACAAGAGAGTGCCGCGGTTGCTACTTTTGCTGATGTTGCATGTAGGGGCTGCTTCACTCCCAAGATTGTGGCAATTTAAAAGTCGAAAGTGCAGTTCGTCCACCGTTCAGCAACGTTGCAGCAATTTCCCTAGGAAGCCACAGCCAGGGCTATGTTATGGTCCATGTGAAGTTGGGCCAGCAGTAGGTTTAGCACAAATGTCTTGCCAGTCCCCTCCCCCCCCCCCACCCCCCATCACCACTATTTACACACTGTATCATTAAATCATAAACGTGCCATTGCTTAGGAAGCAAACGTGGGGCCATTTAATTGACGAATGTATCTAAGGCTACGGTATCATAAAGGTGTCCTACAACATCGCTTGATATTTCTCCACTTTGTTGTGTTCTGGGCAAACCGAAATCTGCCGTAATTTTTCCAGATAAGTTCATTATTTTGTGCTCTATTCATTTCACAGCTTCATTAATTATTAATTCTTCGTGCGTGCCTTGTAGCCTATGCGCGATATCCTCTGACGGTGCGTCCTTGTATTTATCCCACAGCTGGAGAGGGTTGGAGAGTCCGCAAGTGCTTACTAAAATTGCAAACAGCTCTCTGAGTTTGGGGCTGAGCGACACAGCGTCGCTTCCTCCATGGTTAAGTCCCAGTGGTTGTCATGTTCCAATAGTGCACGCGCCTCACATGCTTCCCTGAATGTCGTTGCTGTAGCCCATCAATTTTTTTTCTGTGCCTGGAAGTTTGTCAGACCTTGCACTTAATTGAGCAACTTGGGTAAATGGTAGCATTCAAAGTTGCTAACGTGCACAGTATACATGCGACCCAGTGCATCTCCAGCCTTCACACATGGCCGGCCCTCTACAGCTGTCCCCTGTACACGGCTCTTCCATTCTTTCCTCGATGCATTCCACATATAGTACCTCGGCACTTCAGCGTATATAATATGGTTTATGCAAAGTTGTCACTTCCACAGAATTGGAAAAATACAGCCAAATGTTGTCTTCGGAGGTGTCGCCACTCTTTTGCAGAAATTGTGCTCTGGGAAGTAAACCCGCTCACCATTGGACAGGTGCACTGCTGGGGGGGTGACAGTGGGGTGTCTTTCGTGAAATGAGCCAAAGATTCGCCGCGCAGCTTCATTGCTGCTCCTGTATCAGCACGCCTGAACATTTGCTCTTCATCTCTGGGGTCAATATTCACATCACCAGCGTCTCACATTGAAAACTGCTTGATCACTCCCTTTATGTACTTGCATATATATTTTGTGTCCTGCAATGAACTACAGAACTCTACGTTAATATGGGCAACGAAGATTTTGTTGAGAAGGCGAGATCCGGGCACAACCCGCTTGTTATCCACCATGACGTCTTCCTGATCACTGAGAATCCTAACAGTAGCTGTGCGTCCTCCATCTAGTGGTGCACTTCGACGGTACATTGGGTATCCATTTTGGCTTGTCTGCATGTCCTTCAGTATCGCCCGGGGGTACTTTTTGGTACTTTCCATCCTTAGTGCACGGAGATGACAGAGTGCCATCACTGGTGTCGTGTAGTTTTTTTATGTCACTGTTGGCATCAGTGACTTCTGCACCAAATATGTCGTCGATTTGGCCGGGACGCAGTTTCTCTTTAAGCCACAATAAAACATGTACATGTACAAGCCTCGCCTTTGCCGCTCTATGGAGTACATGAAGCACTGCGTCTCTCCAAATATTTGTCCTTTCGTGAGCAGAGCGACTAACTTCTGGACTTGAATTTTAAAAACTCCAGCAATGAGGTTGTGTCTGTCTGTGGTTTTTTGTCCAGGCATCAATGCAACGGTAATCTCTGCCTATGACGAGTGAACAGGTCAGGGCGGCCATAGTTCCGAACGTATGCGAATGCATTTAGCGTGTACTCATGGAGGTATCTTGGGCTGTTCACAACAGAGGAGGGGAGTAGAACCATTTGTCCTACATTAATGGCGTTAACTTGCACCTCATTCCTTGCAGCTCTTGCACATGAATATAGTTTTCTGCTTGCAACTTGCTTTGATTTAGAGAGACCTCAAGCGCTCACTTTCTGGTTTAACATAAATATCAACTAAGAATTGGTGCAGAAGTTGCTTGCAGCATAGCAGCAGATTAAAATCATTGTTACATGTCATGAGATGGTAAGAATAGAAGTACGTACAGGAAACTTTGATATTTCAAATTGATGCCCTTCCCTGGCCTTTCCAAAATACAATTGTGTACTGGAGAGCGTTGTAGAACCTCTGCCTATCAGCGGTGTGACAGAGCTGTCGCAGCACAATACCCTTGCTGGTGGGGTGTTCTGAGACGGCCACCTCGCTGGTGGTGGGTGCATTGTAATGCCGCTCGTGCTGCCCGCGTGGCACATGGTCAGGGTGGATCACCACTTTGAAGCTTGCATTGAACATGTTTTCCAGAGCAGTTTTCAATTTATTATCATTGAGAACTCTTTTTATTTTTTGAACGGTTTCTGAACTTCTTGAACGATGTGAGAACATGGCTCTGCTTGCGCTTCCTCATCGCCTAAATAAATTAGTAAAAACTGTGGCTTCCCATTTGACACGACCCGAGGTGACCTGTTTATTTGCACTTGTAAGGGGCCCTGGTTTGGCCTGAAACGCGTTGTGCTGTTCTAATTTCAATAAAGAATCCACCTTGGGAATTCTGGATTATGTTTTATCCTACTGCCTGCGAGTGCGGATCCTTTTTTACAACGGACCTTTGGTTCTTCTTTTCTACCCATTGTCTCCCCGGTTTTTCGGTGCACCCGCGGATCTGCTGCCACTCCCACCTTGGTTACCTACTCATAAGCTATATAAGGGGTTAAAAAATTATAAAAAAACCAAACCCCTGTGACACTGTGACTTTGTTTATATAATGGGGTCACTTCTTAGTGAATTATACTTTACTGGCAGCATCAGGCAGTTCTGCAAAAGTGACATGACGTCCAAAACAAGGTCCCTCTAAATTTACACTCCAAAAACCCAAACACAGAATTTCCTTTTGAACCCTGATGTGCACCCAAACAGCAGCTTATACATACATATACAACGTTTTGTACCCAAAATAACCAGCTGAAAAGTTGTAAGAGTCAGTGTCTGACACAAAGTGGCTACAAAATGTTTTACTTTGCACATTGTTTGGGAAACAATGGCTAATGTAGTGTAAATCACACAAATTAGGCCTCCATTGTGCCCCCTGCTCTTTCATTTCTGACATATTTTCAAGGAAATAAAATTAGGATCACTTGTAGGATGTTTCCAGAATTAGGAGACGGAGCCTAATAACTGGACCGGCCATGTCACAGGCCACATGCTTGGCATCACATACTAAGCATTGCAGCCACGGATATCTGGGAAAATTAAAATTTTGCTTTTGCACTGTCTCCTGCACATTTGGACAGTATTTGTGGGATCAAAGTGCTCACCGTGCCCCTTAATAGATATTTTGTGGGGTGCAGTTTACAAGATGAGGTCACCTCTTGGTACTTACCATAGCACTGGCACCTTTGTGGCTCTGCAGATGTGTCAACCGAGAGCAAGGCAGGTGGTTTGGACTCCGCAACCAGAAAAGAACGCAGACGTGGTGGTCAAGGGAAAAGTGTATTTACTACAGGTTATTAAAGGCAAGTTATAGGTACAATAACAAGGAGGACAAGCAAAATACACAGTATAGGATGAACAATCCAAGGTAGATTTTGCAATAGTTTCCACTTTAACTATGTCCGCTTCTGCAGTACGGACACTGGATGAATATAATACAAAAATTGAATTGCGCTCAACCACACTTATGGCCGGTTTCACCAACGCATGTTAACTCTAACTGGTTGTTAAATCCGAAGTTATCTAAGCGAGCTGATTAGTGGCGCCAATCGGCTGTTACCAGTAACTGGAGAAATTTCTCCAGTTAACTGTTGAAAACATTTATTAATAAAATGTTGACTTTTCGATGATTCCCAGTTCCACCCCCTCAATAACTAGCTGTTCTAGTTTATGGGCAGACAATTGGGTCGGATCTTTATCCAGCTGTCGATAAGTAGTGGTGTCACTCAATACTGACACACAGCCCTGTCTGTACTGATCCCTATCCATTACAACTATTTTACCGCCTTTATCGGCGATTTTTATGACCATGTTGTTATTTGTTTGTAATTCACGCAATGCTTTTCCTTCCTTATGTGAGATTTGGAAAAAACTTTTTTATTAAGAGAATTCTGGAGTTCTGTAAGTTCTTTTTCAACATTAACCTGGAACACGAGACCTGTGTATGAAGGAAACCATTAAAACCTTGGTGACTTTAACCCATAATATTACCTAAAATAAAAACCATGAATCCTCGTATGTGGTATAAGTGGGGTAGGCCACAGCTTTATTAATGCCAAATAACAAACAAACCAATATGAATATGCAAATAAAACGCGTCCATGCCCCTCCTACAAAACTTCTTCCTCCTCCTCCTGAATGCTCCGGTGCGGGCCAGCGAACATGTAGGTCCAATATTTACAGTAATTGGGCATGGACCCCCCATCACCCACACAGGCAGTGTACCGCCCCTCCCTACACCTGCCTGTTGGCCCCCCCACCCAAAAGAACTAAAGCTCGCTCTATACCATCCTTGATCCCCGAGAGGAAAATATTGGAACCAATTGGGTTAAGATGGAGCCCATCACTCAAGAGCAAGTTGCTGCTGTCACCCTCCAAATCCAAATGACGCACAGTAACACCCCCCAATGACTTAACATATATTGAAACTCTGATATTAAGGACCTTCCTGTCCCTCTCGATCGCAGCAGCGTCCCACGCTCCTCACCAGCAGAGGCAAGGCACAATCTCGGACCAAATAAGGACCACAGGGCTGAAAAAATCATACACACGCCGAAGGTCCTGTTTCACCATAGTGATCAGTTCGGCCAACTTTACCCTCCCCAAGTCATTTCCACCCGCATGGACAATTACAACTGCAGGGCTGGAGGTCAACCGGCTGGCTGCAACAATCTCCGGCAACACTTCCCTCCAACGCAGACGGCGACAGCTCTGCCAATGCACCTCGACTCCGTCCAGGCCAAAATGAAGACCGCACGGTCGCCCTCCTCTCCACGAAAGGAGTGACCGATAAGCCACACCGCCACCAGACCGCCATCTAAGGGAAGAGAAAAACAATATGAAAAAACTGAAACACAGCCAACAAAGCCCAAATCAGACCTCCAGCGCCCCAGGCATTTTATGGCCTCGTCTCCCAGACCGCAAGCATTGGCCGTCTTAGCGGCTCCAATGCAAAACAAATGGGTGCCAAAGTCCCGAGGCTCCAAACCCAGTTCTACCAAATAAGCTCTAAAAACAGATAAAAACTGAAAACGTGTAAGGGGCGATCCCAACTCATGCAACAAAAACACATCCCCAGAGGAACGACGCGACATGTAGTCTCTAACTAAAGACACCGGGCAAATATCCGACCCCGTACGCCCCACCGTCACCCAAGTCCCACGCCCAAAAACGTCCGTCTGCAAGCGACGGATACAGAGCCGAACCTCAAGATCCGAAACCACCATGTCACCCGTACCCAAGACCCCCCCCCCCCCCCCGGTTTCGACTTGCCGGGGCTAACCAACCCCGCAACACGAAGAGCCGCAAAGAAAGATTCGTAACCATCCTCACAAACTACCACTAAAACCCTAACTAAACGACCCAGCAAACTAACAGACCGGCCGACGCCGCTCCCCACCAGACTTTTCTTTTTTCCACCCCTTCAGAACGTGCCCAACCACAAAATGCTTAGTAACGTCGATTCGCCCAAAAAGTTTTAATACAAAGGCAACCCCGGCTAACCGCTTCGTAACTACACAATAGGACACACCCTGGCTACGCAAACTGGCCAAAAAATCCAAGGATACATCTAGCAATGCGGGAACGTCTGTGGGTACCACACCGCCAGAAACAGACAACCACGAGACCCAGGCACCATAGTGACTTCTCCAGGTAGCAGCAGAGACTGATCTACGAAAGAGCTCTAACAGCCGTTCCCTTCCAGGTTCCACAAGAAATCGGGGCAACTCCAGGCCTCCGGACTCGCCGACAGATGCAGGGCACGGAAGACCTGAAAACGTGAACGAGACAAAGCGTCAGCAATCTCATTCCACACCCCCGGAACATGGCGCGCCCAGAACCAAATATTATTCTGCAGGCAAACCAAAACCAAATGCCCAAGCAGCACCAAGACCGGGGGGGAGGAAGACTGGCTATTAACGACCTGTACTACCGAGAGATTGTCACACCAGAAAATAATCCTGTGGTTCGACATCCTGTCACCCCAAAGCACTACCGCGGAAACAATTGGGAAAAGTTCTAAAAGAGCCAGGTTCTGAACCAGGCCCGTCTCAGACCACAGTAGTGGCCAAGACCCCCGACACCACTCTTTTCCCAAAATGGCTGCAAAACAGTCACTCCCTGCCGCGTCGGTGAAGAGAGCGCAGCATTGCTCACCTCAGCCTGCTGACAAATCGCCCGACCATTGAAACTAGAAAGGAAAGATTGCCAAGTGTGAAGATCCTCTCTAAGGGGACGAGTAACCCGAATAAAATGGTCAGGCCGAAGCACACCCCTGATGCAGAGTGACTTTCTTTGCCAAAAGAAACTCCCCAAACCAGACGGTCGAGCTTGTCAGGCGGAAGCCTGAATACCATCTCGACCGAATCGATTTCTATACCCAGAAAAGACACTGCGGTAGAAGGGCCTGAAAGGGGGACACCTAACTGGGACATTAGAGCCCGAAACGTAGCCAGCATGTAAGCGCAGGAGAATCGCCTGGGCCAACAAGCAAAAAGTCATCGAATGGATGCCTGTCTCGTACTGCAACGACCACTCCAAAAAGGAGCTAAAAAGTTCAAATTAATAGCACGAGATGGAACATCCCATGGGCAAGCAGATGTCAACGAAAAAACAATCCCTAACCATACAGCCCAGCAGGTGAAAGCAATCCGGGTGCACCAGCAGCAGTCAACATGCCGACTCAATGTCTGATTTGGCCAACAGAGCACCCGGACCAGCCTTCCTAACCAAAAAGATGGCCCTGTCAAAAGAGGTGTACGACACCATGGCATAGTATAATAATGTACAGAGCACCATGGGGATAATGGTTCTATATAGTTTTGAGTGTTATTTTAATGTTATTTTATATTATTGTGTAATTCACCTTCCTTTCTTTTCCTCGCCTCCTTCATTTCTCCTAATGTTTTTTGCTCGACTTCAGAATCCTGTTTTTCCCATGGCGTGCCATCAGTGTTGCACAATACACACTCATATTCCGCCCGGCTGTGATTTGGTCTGTACATCTCTGGACCTTTTATAACTATTTCCTCACACCCATCATCTTTTTTCATATAAATCTTTGATGGCTCTTCCTCCGGCTCCAGTTTTGTAAATCTTCCGGGCTTGTTTTTCGTTTTTTTTGTCCATTGCATTGGGAGAATTTTTATCTAAATATGAAATAAATGATGGCTATAAGGGACCTATTGTGCTGAACTTGCTAGAACATATTATATGTCTATCGATACATCATTGTGATATATTTTTTTAATACCTTGAGAAGAGTTTTTGATTTCGTGACTTATAGGATACATTTGTTTCTTCACATTTCTTCCTGATTTAAACTGAAGCCTTTCTCTCATATTCTCAAAAACTGAAGCCGCATCTTGGAAAAATCTAAATATTTTAAACATCTCCCAGATTCCACATTCAGTGGAGATTAGACACCTACTGTAGTGTATTACCTGTTACCTGCTATGGTTGGGGGTGTAAGTTTCAAAGAAGTCGATTAAAAAAAGTGAATATTGTTTATGTGGTATCCCAAGGGATGCAGGTGTTATAGTAGGACCTAATGGGGGCAGTAGTCCCTCTGATAGATGAGATGGTGTAATGGTCACGGCAGTTGTAGTGGTGGTCCTGACTGGGGGGACCTCTCATAGGACACAGCAAGTCAATTTTCAAAAGAAGGAAAGCAAAAGACACAGTCCTTTGTTAACCAAAAGTTTCTTTACTGAGGACTCTGATATAGTGCCGCCATACCTCACAGTGATAGTCTCATGTACAATACCACGGGGTGCGTGTATGGAGGACTACCATATAGTGCCGCCATACCTCCCAGTGATACAGTCTCATGTACAATACAGCGGGTGCATGTGAGGAGGACTACCATATAATGCCGCCATACCTCCCAGTGATACAGTCTCATGTACAATACATTGGGTATATGTGAGGAGGACTACCATATAGTGCCGCCATATCTCACAGTGATAGTCTCATGTACAATACAGCGGGTGCATGTGAGGAGGACTACCATATAGCGCCACCATACCTCACAGTGATACAGTCTCATGTACAATACAGCGGGGGCATGTGAGGAGGACTACCATATAGTGCCGCCATACCTCACAGTGATACAGTCTCATGTACAATACAGCAGGTGCATGTGAGGAGGACTACCATATAGTGCCGCCATACCTCAGTGATACAGTCTCATGTACAATACAGCGGGGGCATGTGAGGAGGACTACCATATAGTGCCGCCATACCTCACAGTGATACAGTCTCATGTACTATACAGCGGGTGCATGTGATGCAGGATTCCCTTGTACACTGACAGGTAATGGCTGATGCTGACACAACTCTCCGCAGATTTGGTATTTAGAGTATTGAGGAGACACAGTCCAGGTTATAGATACAGAAGAGGGATCTTCACCGCTTGGCTCCTGGCGGGTGACTAATTTGGGGTATATGTAGTTACTCACGGTTACTGGGCCGCGGTATCCGATAGCCGGACGCAGACCTAATACACGTGGCCTGGAAACCACGGAGCTCTGGACATGAGCGGAGGCCTTCTTTAGGTCCAGGGATGCAGAAAGGCTCCTCTCTAGCTGCTCCTTTCTGTCAGGCTCTCTCCTTCTTGGAGGCAGTAGCAGTATGGCGGTATTATCCCCTCTGTATGGACTGGTGAGTGGTCCTAGGAGAATCTGTATCTTACATGGCCTGTCAGAGTCACCATGTGGCTCCTGGGGTTTGGCAGAAGGAATCTGAAGGTCCTGCCTGGAGTCGGCCTAGCAGCAGGAGCGGTTACCTCACACACTGCACTCTCCACAACATGGCCGCTCTGTTACCTCACACACTACACTCTCCACAACATGGCCGCTCTGTTACCTCACACACTGCACTCTCCACAACATGGCCGCTCTGTTACCTCACACACTGCACTCTCCACAACATGGCCGCTCTGTTACCTCACACACTGCACTCTCCACAACATGGCCGCTCTGTTACCTCACACACTGCACTCTCCACAACATGGCCGCTCTGTTACCTCACACACTGCACTCTCCACAACATGGCCGCTCTGTTACCTCACACACTGCACTCTCCACAACATGGCCGCTCTGTTACCTCACACACTGCACTCTCCACAACATGGCCGCTCTGTTACCTCACACACTACACTCTCCACAACATGGCCGCTCTGTTACCTCACACACTGCACTCTCCACAACATGGCCGCTCTGTTACCTCACACACTGCACTCTCCACAACATGGCCGCTCTGTTACCTCACACACTGCACTCTCCACAACATGGCCGCTCTGTTACCTCACACACTGCACTCTCTACAACATGGCCGCTCTGGTCTCCTGTCACCTTCCAAGAGGAAGGCGGGGCTAAAGTCTCCACCCACAGCTTGCTAGAAAGTTCTGCTCGTGCTGTGTATGGAGTGATTGGGATCTGACCATCACATGCACCTACATAGTGACACATAGGTGGCAGCAGAGGAGTACATGGCAATAAACATAGTGTATGCACACAGGAAATACAGATAGATAGTGATACTCAGTATTAGTACATTGTGAAAAGCATTACATTACATAGCATACAACTATTATAATGGCAGGAAGGAGTGTACTGGGACACTACATTTATTGGAGCAGGAAAGAGATCGGACACTTTGTAACACTTAGCGCGTCATTACTGTTACATTTACAATGAAGATACAAATTACAAGTTTATAAGACTCTTCCTGTAACACAAGATTGGACCATGTTTATTACAAGTGTCTCAGAGCTGCCGTCCTTGTGGCCCAGAGCAGCTTATCATCGCTCAGCTTGAATCGGTTAGCGTGTAAACGTTTTTATGACTAATCCTACAATACTGTCCTTGTTGTATATAGACAGCTGTGAGGCCTGGATATAGAGCAGGAGGAGCAGATTACTGTATATAGCGTCCTATTTGCAGGCAGCATGTTATAGAGGAGGAGCACATTTACACATCTGGTCGAAAAGAATATCACTTGCAATTTACACCTTTATATTTCTTTAGGGTCTCAGGACAATATTACTCTGTGATGACAGCCATCTCTGCAGAGTCAGAGAAGGGACTAGGACAAGCCAGTGGACAGTAAGTGTAGAATGTGAAGAGATAGAAAGTTACAATGTGTCTATTCCCATATCCATTATATCTCAATCTGCTAAGATACTTCAGCCCAAAAAAAAATGACTGCAGACTTGATGGAATTTCACTTTCAGGGGGAATTAACACAGAATTTTTTGGATTGGAACCTGAGTAGCAGTGATAGCGAAATTGTGGCTGGACCTTTCTTGTGTCAGTGTCATCTTGCTGCCGTGACATTCACACTTTTATTCCATATGCAAATGACCTGTTTGTTGCAGCGGAGACGCATCTGATCTGTCAAGGCTCTCATTGTTTTTTTGTGGTTGCAAAATGGACATGTTCATTTCTCAGTTTACAAGGCAGCGCTGAGCTGGGAACAGATGACTTGTATTTGAAATAAAAGTAGAATTTCTCAGCTGTAAGATTGGACTTTGGCACAAGAAAGGTGAGTTCACGATGTCAGTAAGCAGCCTGACAGCAGCAGTGAAGGGGTTACAAGCGTTCTAGCTACAAAGATATATTTATCCAGATCGAGGAGGTTTAATTCATTGATGGGAATATAAGAGCAGCATTTCATGTGAGACCTGCTGAAGGAAGAGGATTGCATCAATAATATCGTCAATCTGATTACAATAAATAAACATTGATCGGCCGCTGATAAAAAAAAAAATAATAATCTGAAAATATTCATCGTACCTTCAGTATTCTGAGCAGAGGATGAGTGACAGCGTGTTTCAAGCAGTTGTTTGACTTTGAAGTCGAAACCTTTTCCCGTTATTATTCCTGAACATGTAACAGATAATACAAGGCATTGAAGAGCGAGGAATACTGCACATGTATCACAATGAACGGTCGTAGAGATTGTATGTGTACATGATAGAATAATAGTAATAATAGTACTATGTTTTATTTCTGCAGCGCTGTACAATTTGTAGGGTTCAAATAGAGACAGAAAGAAATAGTCACTTCACACAATGGGACTGAGGGCCCTGCTCACAAGAGCTTACAATCTATGAGGTAGAGGGGGTGACACAAGAGGTAGCAGGGGGTGATATAGGAGGTAGCAGGGGCGGCATCGGAGGTAGCTCGAGCAATTTCTCCTCATCAGAGATTAGTCCTAATGTTAGAACAGATCAGTCACATAAATACCTTGTTTTAATACTTCTATAATTTCCTCTATTTTGACAACTTCAGAGTTTTTGTCCATGTTGTCAAAATCTGTAGAAATATAGGAAAAAACCCAGAGGACAATGGAACCCCTCTATGATCAATGTAATAACAAATCATTGGTGAAATAACTATAGTTATAGGAAAACTAGGACTGAGCATATAAAAGGGAAATTGAAAGGTAACATTTAGGTTTTCTGTGACTCACACACACCTTCAGTGTCCCTTTGTCCAACAACACAATGTTACAAACATCGAAAAATATTTATCCTTTACAAAAAAAATACTAATCGCAGAAATTGCCGAACTTCTGTTTTTTCACAGTTTTGCCTCTGATAAAAAATTAAACAGGCTTTGGTTAAGTGATGGGGCCCCCCTAATTAGGACACTCCCCTACTGGCAGATCACCTTATGTGGCCTACACATAGAATAACACCCCAACATGACCCCCCCCACACACACACACACACACACACACACACACTGTAACATCAGTAACCCTTATGGTGAAGTACACAGGGGTTAATGTGAGGGACATGATGGGGTTAGTTGCTATTAATATGAGCCGCATAGAGTTACCAAAACTAAATGAATAACTCCAAATGCCTGACATTAATAGGTATAGTAACCCCCTCCCGCCTGTACCTGTATGTTCTTTCTTTACTTTCACTTTGCTGAAGCTTCCTCTGCTCCCTCTCATGTGTGCAGGATGCAGGACGGCAGGGATCTTCTTTATAGCGATAAGCTCCGCCTCCTGGGCTCTCCTCATCCTCTCATTGGTTGACAGAGGGCAGCCAGAGAAGGGGGGTGAGGAGGAGCGTCCTGAGAGTGCTGAGTGGAGCGCCCTCTATCAGTAGCTGCAGCTCCCTGCGCTGGCTGCTCTCTATAAGCCGATGCTTGCAGGTACACAGTGGGCTTCACGCATATACTTTCCCTATACTAATAGGGAAAGAATTCCACCGACAGGGGGCCCCTGCAAGTGCTGGGGCCCTCGGCAATTGCCCTGCCGACCGACCCGACCTGCGTTTTGTTAGGTCCGGGCCCCGGGCAGTTGCCCAGCTCGCCCGGCTCTGGATCCGCCCCTGGGTGGAGATGCTGACAATGACAATTACTACAAGAGTCTCCTCCAATCTGCTCTGCTCCTTCTCTACTTTGTGCAGGACTTTTCTCTGATGATGTTTTGGTACAATCTGCAGCAGCGTCTCCTATGGAAGATTAGTTGAGGTTCTTTGGAGCTTATTGGTGAATTTTTGTAGCACAATGTTGTAGGTCCCGCCCCTTTACTGCGTCCACGCCCCTTTTTCACAAGTTTTATAAGTATTTAAAACACTTGATAAATGTGGTGCCCAATATGTTACAGGGTTTATTTGGGGAAAATGATACTAGAATTCTGGAGCAATTCACTTGATAAGTTTCCACCATTGTATGTGCTGGCTTGTATGTGAGTCAGTAGTCAGGTCTCAGGTCTCATCTTCTCAGCCTGCAGCTCCTATATACACTGTATACAGGGAGGTCTTTAGTCCTGGCCAGTCATTAGGCGGCATAGTGTATGTGTTTCCTAGCTGACTGCTCACATGTGACTCAGTCAGAGATGAGAGTCAGAAATCATCAGATTTTTTTCAACCAGCCCACAAACTGCACAGTGTGAATGGGACCTGTTCACATGCCGTTTATTATGCTGTGGCAGTACATTAGCACAGGTTAGCCACTGACACATTAGTAGATAGCCCAGAGGGATCAGATCATTGTGCCTACAGCCTAACTACAGCAAAGCTTCACTTATGTCAGGGGCTTCAGCACTCCCATTAGTAGCATCCATTACAAAATGTTGCTGTGCATTTCAGTTAAACATTGCATTGATTTCCCTGGGATTTGATCTGTTGTCCATTAGTTTCCTTTCTGGGGGGTTTTAGCTGAGAGAATAATGTGGGGGGCAAGACTGTAGTGTCTGTCCAAAGTCATAGAGAAGCGCAAACATTTACCAGCCATTAGTGTTTCATCCTATGCACAGAAAGAACAACAAAAGAAAGCTACACTTATATAGGGGGGGGAGCTCATCTGTTGGCCAATCAGAAACTGAATATGTTAAGTGTTGTAAATAATCAATAAAGAGTCAGAGCTATAAACTAGCATTAATCTGATGTTTGACTCTGATATCTGAGGATGTCCTAATATGGACACTGTAGGTGCAATGTGAGGTGCCCAAGCCGGACAGCAGGCGTACTCACCATGACGCAGGCCCGCCAGGACCTGTAGGAGTTCGGGTGGAGTTGACGCGGCAGGCAGAGGCTGTTACTCGCAATGTCTCACACCAGCTGAGGTAGAGGCAGCCTTCTCTGGACGATCAGCTGCCGGAGTCCCCCGACAACTTCCAAGGCCTGAAGATGAAGAAGGACGCGACCCGCCCCTCAGCCTTCAGTCACGGCGCTTTTACTCCACTGCTCCCCGGAAGACGATCGGCTGCGCGGGGCGCAACGTCTGTCGTAGCTTCTGTGGCTGCGATACCTCCTCCGATTATCCTGTCTTCTCGCCCACTGCTGCGGCAGTACCTGTCGTTTCCTGAAGACAAAGACTACTCACGCCTCGCCACTGCCACTCTCCCGCGCCCCGAGAGGGAAGGGGCGACACAGGACCTCGCAACAGGATAGCCCGCAACTGCAGAGCCCTGCGCAGCGGGGGCAGGAAGACCAGACCCAGCCGCCAACACACCCCCAACAAAAAGCAAGGAGGCCCGGCACCACCCACACCCGTGTCGTGCCTACCTGTGCAACATCACCTGGACCAGTAACCATATCCTCCACAGCAGGGGGAACTACAGACAGGGAGACAGATCCAGCTCCCACATCCAGAGAAGCGCTAGGCCCCGTCATGCTCACCACCCCTCGCCTGCAATGTCATCCGCGCCAGTCGCCCCACCCCCAGAGTGTCATCAAACAGAAGAGGGGAAGCCCCGCCCACGACAAGCCCAGGGACCACCGCCATGACACCCGACCGCATGGAGACCGCCGCATCAGAGGAACCCAGGTAAGGAGCAGTTACAACCAAGACCGCCGCAGAGCCCGACCCGAATGCTCACCTGTATCGACGACATCCCCACCGCTGACATGCTGCGACCTCGAGCACCTCTAGGCTGTCCCCCCCCAGCATCGCCGCAGGCTGGCAGACTGGGGCTAAGTCACGATGGCGGGCGAGAGACCTGCTGTGGACGCCCGCTGCTCCTAGCCGCCGCTCCCCCGGACGTCGCTCCATCAGACAACTGCAGCAGGTCCAGCAGCCAGCCAGGGCCCTGGCTAGCCACCCGCTCCCAAATCAACATCACCAAAGGGTCTGCCATGGCAGGTACTGCACCTCTCACCAGTGTTATGGTAGAAGGTGAGCAGCCCGCCTACGTGCCCCCTTTTTATATGGACAACCAGACGTCACCATATTATGAAGATAGACCAAAAATGCAGCCGATGAGTCCCCAGGCCTCTCCTTAGCCAGTTCAGGGCTTTCCAGGGTGTAAGCCGGGGTTTGCAGCTACTGTCCGGTACTTCACCAGTACTGCGAGAGTCTCTGTGTGGTGGCCACAATGTCAGTGTCACGGATTAGCCACTGATCGCAGGTCTGGTAATGTGGCCACTAGTCGTACTGTCTCCTTTATACTCTGGACTGATATATCTACAGCTTCGCTGTACAGGGAAGTCCTCAGAGATCTCCACACACTCTCTATAGATCACAGTCTGTCCTCTGCCAATATGGCTGCAGCTCCCTGTCTCGCCACTACTTATTTCACTGTCTGCAGCTGCCATCATAGGAGCGTCACTGCAGCATCGTCACAACTACAATGGCGGCTGGCTTAAAGGACCAGAAACACATGAACAGCTTAAACATACAAATGAAGCTTCAGACATCACTGGGCCGGGTCTTGCAGATGCTTCGCGGTTCCTGAAAATTCTGCTCTTAAACCCTAATGGCGTCCTCAGCGTCTGTGCCCATCGGCGGTTTTCATCCACATTTGTGGGATTTCGATACCAACTAAAAATTTTGTATCAAATTATGATTTTCTCCTTTAACCCCTTTTGAAAATGAAAAATTTTGGCCTAAAGTCACGGTTTGTTACAATCTAAATAGCTTTGGGGTCGGAGTGCTCGCTATTCTGCTTTATAAATCCTGTGAAAGGCGTCATTTGGCCGTTTCCGTTCTCCCCGCTATGGCGATCGCCGTACGCGATAAATATTCTTCTATGTTAATAGTTTGTGCATTTTTGAGCTCGGGGAGACTTAGAGTTTGTTTCTTGTTATATGTGATGCAGGGACAGACGGGCGATGTGAAATGCTAAATTTGTGTTTCTTTATACTTTTTATAAATATTGTAACTTATTTTCAGACTGAGCGTTCTACTTGCTTGTCTGGCTGCCGGGCTGTCCTGGTATATGAGATGGTGGAGCAGTCGAATTCTGTGACAGGTACAAGGATGGTCTCTTCCGGCTGAGACGTAACAAGCAAACGAAAAGGAATGGAAAATCCAGCGCTCGTGATCCAGAACCGCGTAAAGATAAAACTTGGCTTTTATTAGTAGGGAGTCATGCTCCAAATAACAAGTGCAGGGGTAGGTGAGCAGATAGCCTACGCGTTTCGAGGTATATTACTACTTAATCATGGCATAGCTAGCTGCATGGACTATAGTTCATCATATAGACAATGCAGCAAATGAACAGCACTCCAAAAATAAATAAAAGGTGAGGATTTATTCCATAGCAACGTTTCGGTCCCAGAAGTGCAGGACCTTTCTCAAGCAGTAGCCTAGTGCAATGTGCAGACTTCTATAGTCAAATCCATGTTACTTGTTGTAGTTCTTAATCAAATACATTACACAATGATCAAAACATGTGCCAAAGTGTCATGTACAAGATTTGGAATCAAGTGACATATATCGCCTATATAATCAATATGATAACAGCCTATAAAATAGAGCTGTGCTATAACACAAGTGAGGCTTATACAGGGATTAGTGAACTGCTTGTAAGAGAGAAAATCACATTTGTTGCATATAAGTGTAATAAAGGACCAAAGACTCAGCCCCTATGGTTAAAAACGCCATTACCATACAAAACCACATGTATAGGGAAGAGGAAGAAGTGGTCGGACCCTCCATTCAGTACAAAGTGCAGGAGCGTGCTCAATTGAGAGAAACGAGATGGGGAATATATTGAGCACGCTCCTGCACTCTGTACTGAATGGCGTGTCCGACCACTTCTTCCTCTTCCCTATACATGTGGTTTTGTATAGTAATGGCGTTTTAAAAGAGGATAGAATATAAGAAAGCATATGGGCCAAATGTATGAATGCAAAATTGAACAAGGCAAAAACCCTGCACTGCCATATTTGCAAAAGTCTTTGTAAAGTTAAACATTTGCAAACAACATTCTATTGCAGAAAGCATGCACCGTTTATTAATCAGAAATACAATGTTGCCCCGCCTGTGCAGCAGCCACTTACTAATTGGATCAGATGCGACACATTAATGCCCATCCTATTGTAATGGATTTGTGGTTGTTGGTCTGTTTTGGGCCTGGTGGACATGATGTTTCTGCAACTGAAACAGAAAATCTTGAAAAAACACATGAGTTTTCACAAATGCAAGGCAAGAAAATTGAAATGCTTTGCTAGCTATATAGAAAGGCTATGAAATGGCGAACCCACAGCACCTCTGTGCACACAAAACACCCCCCCTATGAATCCCTATCCAGCCGGCTGCTTTGTGCAAGAAACAAACACATTTGAAAGACTATTTTTCAGCAAAAAACAATAAATAACTTTTGCACTACTTACATTATAGGGAGCTGTTCATGAATCCTGCTGCAGGTTTGGGGGCCTGTGCCTGGGATTTTGTCCCGTTATCCAAATGTTTTGAGCCCTTTAAAAACCAAGTAACACAATAAAAATAAGTGCACTTGTTAAACATGTTAAAAATAGGGGCTAATGTGTATTTCTTTAAGTTTTTAAACAAGATTTAGGCAATACTTACCTGGAGAAAGACTCCTGGCTGCCTGCACCATACAGCGTGTGAAATGGAGTGATGATGCAGAAGGCCTACAATGGCTGCTGGGTTTGGGTTACACCCCCGGACCAGCCCCTTTGGGCTGTGGCCATGAATATGGGCTGGAAAACGCCTTGCGTTTTTTTTATACATGTAATTTGCAAAATATTCGTGACAATACACGATAAACATGACACGTAAAACAATAATAGTTTTTGTACTTTTGACCATAGTGGTGATGCTTTTAGACCTGCATTCATCTCATCCGCTGGTGTACCTCTTTCGATGACGGGCAGGGTTTGTCTGAAATCACCAGCAAGTAAGACAACAACACCTCCCATGATGGCTTTGTGGCTGCGAATATCTTTTAGAGTGCGGTTTAATGCTTCGACAGCGCGCTTGTGTGACATGGTGCACTCGTCCCACACAATTAGCTTACACTCTTTCAAAAGAATGGCGCGGCTGCTATTTTTGGTGATGTTGCATGTAGGAGCTTCGTCACTGGAAAGATTGAGCGGTAATATAAAAGTTGCATGTGCAGTTCGACCACCGTTCAGTAAGCTTGCTGCAATCCCAGAGGAGGCCACAGCCAGGGCTATGTGATGGTCCTTGCGAAGGGGGGCGAGTACTAGGTTGAGTACAAATGGAACATCAAGAAAGAAGAGTCCGCCATTACCACTATTTACGCAGTGGAGGATGGAAGTATAGACGTGACGTTGCTCGGGTAGTAAACGCGGCGCCATTTCATTGACAAAACTGTGTAAGGCTTCTGTATTGTAATTCAGTTCTTTCAGCACTTCGCTTGTCAATTCTCCAGTTCTTTGTGGGGTTGGCAAACCAAATTCAGAATGTTTTTCCCTGATAAGTTGACTATTTTTTTCTTCTATTAATTTGAGCACTTCATTAATGCTGATTTCTTGATGCGTGCATTGCAGCTTATGTGTGATATCCTCAGAGAGCGCATCCTTGTATTTATTCCAGAGCTCGAGGGTTGGAGAGTCCACAAGTGCATAGTAAAATAGCAAAGAGCTCTCGGAGTTTTGCGGTAGAGCGACACAGGACGGCTTCTTCCATAATTTGGTCCCAGTGATTGTCATTTTGTAAGAGGCCACGTGCCTCGCATGCTTCTGTGAAGGTGGCGCACTGTCGGCCATCAATGGTTTTGAGTGAGTCAAAGTTGGTGGGACCTGGGACTTCATTGAGTAACATCCGCAAGCAGTAGCATTCACAGTTGGTAACATGTATGGTATACATCCGGCCTAATGTGTCACCATATTTAATACCTGGCCAGTCTTGTACGGCTGTGCCCTGGACACGGCGCTTCCATTCTTTCTTTGATGTATTCCATGTGTAGTATTTGGGGACTTCAGCATATAACAGGGTTTTTGCAAATTGTTCAGTTTGGCAGAGTTGGAAAAATGCAGTCAATGTTGTCTTAGGAGGTATGGCTATTTTATTTCGGAAATTGTGCTCTGTGAAGTAAATGCAGGCGCCATTGGGAAGGTGGACCGATTAAGTGTGTGACAGCGGTAATCCGAAAATGCGCCATACTGCCTCATTGCTGCTCACGTATCGTGCTGCTCTGAAGGTTTGTATCTCACCTCTGGGGTCTAGATTGGGATGGTTTGTGTGCGTCATATTGAACACTGCCTGATCGCTTCCTTTGTTGATGTATTTGCAGATATATTTGATTGCTTGCACTGAACTACAGAACTCTACATTAATATGGGCGTTGAAGATTTTGGGGAGAATAGGGCACAACCCACTTGTTATCCACTATGATATTTTCTGGCTTCCCGCGAATTGTTAGCGTCGTTGTGTGTCCTCCATCCTCAGGTGCTCTGCGGCGGTACAGCGGATATCCATTTTCGTTTCTCTGTGTTTCTTTGAGTAAGGGGCGGGGGTATTTTTTGGTACACTTTCTATCGTTCATGCACGGAGATGACATATTCAGCGCACCACATGGGCCATGGATCATATTTTTGATAACAGTGTCGTGAGGTTGTTGGTCAATGTCGGCATTAGGTATTTCGGCACTAATGATGTCATCAGTTTGGTTGGGACGTAATTTTTGTTGTAGCCACAGTAAAAGATGAACATGGGGCAAGCGTCTCTTCTGCCACTCAATGGAGTACATGAAGCACTACGTTTTTCCAAAGATTTCTCCTTTGGTCAGAAGAGCTACTAACTTCTGGACTTTAATGTGAAAGACTCTGGCAATGAGGTCGTGTCTGTCGGTGGCTTTTTGTCCAGGTAATCTCAGACCAGGCGGAATTGCATGTGAAAGTGATGAATAGATCGGGTCGGCCATAGTTGTGAACGTATGTGAAAGCCTCCTGTGTGTACTCGTGGAGGTATCTTGGGCTGTTGACCACAGAGGAGGGTAGGATAACTATTTGGACCACATCACTGGCGCTAAGTTGGGCGTCGTTTTTGATGGCATCTTGCAAATGAATGTAGTTTTCTGCCCGTAACTTAGTTTGATTCAAAGCAATGTATCGCAAGCGTTCACTTTCTATTTTGACATGCATATCCACTAAAAACTGGTGCAGAAGCTGTCTGCAGCGCAGGAGCAGATTAAAGTTGTTGTGTCGAACCAGGAGATGGTAAGAATAGAAATCCTTGCAGGAGACCGTTTTACAGGGATTTCAAAATGATATCCTTCCTGTCCTTTCCAAAAAATAATTGGGTATTGTAGAGCGTCATAGAAGCGATGGGTGTCAGCAATGCGACAGAGTTGGCCATCTCGTGCATGCAACACGATGTCTCTGCTACTGGTGTGTTCTGACATAGCAACGACAGCTGCAACTTCATTGGAGGTGGGAGCATTGTAGCGGCGCTGGTGCTGGCCGTGTGGTGCACGTCTGGGTGGATGACTACTTTGACATTGTCATTTGGCGTGTTTTCAAGAGCCGTTTTGAATTCTTGGACTGATAGTGAGCGGTCAGAACGGTTTGTATTTGTGTAACTATTCCTGTGTCAACACCTTGCACAATATCCGTACGTCGTTGAATTTGTGCGGTGTGATCGCCTATAAAATAAATTTGTAAGAATTGTGGTTGTGCATCAGAGACTGCAAGGAGTGAACCAATGCCATGATAAATTTGTCCTTGGACAGTAAATGTTGGGCAGAAGCCTGGCATCGAAACAACAGGATCGGCTCCAAACGACGTCATGTGGAAGCAGGCATTGTATTTTCGTATGTTTTGTAAAAAATGTTTGGATTGTTCAGTGTCCCCTGAAAATAATGTGATCAAGGGTTGGGCTCTTGTAAAAGTGGGAGAACGACTTTACCTCCAGAACAACACAATCCAGGCGCTGCTTCTTTCCATTTCTGCGCATTGCAAAAAGTACACGTTTTGTTCATGCTGCTGATTGTTCGGAGTCTGTGGCTGCTGTAGTCGAGAGCGGGATCCTACTCTAAGGCAGCGTAATGGAAAACACACCAAGTGTTTTGAGTGAATTTTTGGCGTCGCTGCGCAGGTTTTTCTGCAAAAGCGCGCCGGCGACTTTCTGCTTCCTCCAGTCTCAGTAGCTCGTTGTGATGCCACATAAAGAGCGTTTTGTTGATGTCGATGATCGGCCTGTTCGGCTCTTTGGCTAGCTCTTAAGTTGGCTTGCCGCAGAACTTGTTGTCAGCGTGTTTGTGAATATTGGGGTAGTTCATCAGCTCTTTTTGAGGCCATGTAATGAGCGTGTAATTGTTGTCGAGAACTTGTCTGTTGCGGCGTTTCTTCAGCTCGCAGGTAGCTTGGCGTCGAACCTGTTTTGCCTTTCGTCTGTCTGATTGCAGTGGTGCTTCAGCAGTTCGTTGGGACGCCGTACGGCGAGTGTTTCTTTTTTGTCGAAGAGTTGCCAGCTGCACTGTTTCAGCAGCTCTTAATTGTGCCTGGCGTTGAACTTGTTTCTTGCGCCGTGCTTGTACCTGTTGGTGCGTTTCAGCTGCTCGTTGGGATGCTAGGTAATGTGCATGCTGTTGTCATCGTCGGTGTGTTTGCTGTTTTGTTTCGGCTGCGCTGAGGCGGGCTTGGCGCTGCACTTGCTGACTGCGGCGGCGAGGAGTTGTTGCGGACATCTCTGCAGCCCGCTGTGACGCCATATAATCAATATGTGCTTGGCGTCGTACAGGTTGCTGCTCCGGTGTTTCAGCAGATCTTAAGGCGGCCTGGCGCTGAGCTTGCGTCTTACGGCGCATTTTGGATTGTTGGGGCATTTCTGCATGTCGCTGGGCTGCGATGTAATCAGCGTGTTGCTGTTGTCATTGCTGAGCCTGCTGCTGTGTTTCGGTTGCGCGTAAGTTGATTTGGCTCGTCGCACGTGTGATTGTTCCGGCATTTCATCAGCTCGCTGGGACGCCATATAATGAGCATGTTGTTGGCGTCGGAGATCCGCTTGCTCGGGTGCTTCAGCTGCTTGACGCCTAGCTTGCTCCATTCTCCTTGTTTCAGCCTGAGCTCTAGTTTGCTGTTTTCAAGCTACTTTAATAGCTCTTTGTTTTTTTGAGTCTTTGCAAATATTGGCTTTGCGTTTCTTGGGCATAGTGCAAATGGATAAATTGGAAATGTGTTGGACTGTGTTTGTCTGAACTGAGTGTGTGCAGACATTGGTTTGCTGCTTGGACACAGTGGTTGAGTTGTGTGTGGCCAGTAGCCTGTCGGTGAAGATAATCGTTACTTAGATGAGAGAAGACATAGATGTTTGTAGCTAAAGGATGCAATGATATGTGTGTGGTATATGGAGATACTAGACAGGTGTGTGTATGAGGAACGGGTGATTGTGAGATAGTTGTGGTAGCGTGGGGCGATGAATGTGGCTTGTGAGGCTGGAGGGGTTTTTGTATTTTGCTTGGTGTGATAGGTTATTGAGTGTGCTGTTTGTAAAGTTGTTGTTGCGGTAGTTATAGAGGCATATGTTGAGTTCATGTTTGCGGAAGAGATGTTTTTTGTATGGCATTAGTAATGAGTGTGCCGCCTGCAGCGTTTAGACGCTGCGGTGGTGTTTGGGCGCAATTTATAAAGGGTTAACAGCAGCGATCGGCTCGGGCAACGGCCGCTGCTGTTAGTGGCTGGTCCTGGCTGTATTATACACCGTGTATGGAGCGAGCTGAGCTCGTGAGCTTTCTCCATACATCCCCATGGGACCCATTCAGTAATAGTACGTCATGGGTTGCTAAGGTTTTAATAGTGAGCAAAGGGCTTTGTGTGTGTTTTTTTTGTTTTGGTAGGACGTTCAGTGGCGATGGTAAAAGTTTGTGCATTTTGTAGAGCGTTTGATTTTGGATGGAAGGATAGGTTTCACAGTATGCAATGAGGGTTATATGGTTTTTTTTTATTAACTTTTTTTATGTTTTTGATAGGTTAGTTATTGTTGAATGTGTTATTTAACATGTGTTCTGTGTATTGATTACTCAGCCTCCAGGTGTTCAGTGGTAGGGGGTGTGATGAGTAATGCAATGCTTTGCATTCCTTACACAGCCTCCAGGTCTTGAGCGGCAGGGGGGCTGATGAGTAATGCATTGCAATGCTTTGCATAGTACAGGCACAGCTATTGCAGGCTACGTACTATAGCCTGCAGTAACATGTAAAGAGGAAGGAAGATCGCAAATCGGCTTGGCAGAGCTGCCGGGTGCTACAGCATAACTATGCCGGCAGCGGAGCAGAGCGAAGGTGCCGGAGATGCCAGGGTAGATGGCGGCGCGGTAAAGTCTAATGTCCACGGTTGGTGTAGGCACCGTCCGGGGACATTGTGGCGGGTGTGTGACATAGTCGTCCAACGGGGTGGCTATGGCGGTGGCCCAATTGTCGGGCGGCTGGCATCGCGAAAGGGCCTGCATACTCCGTAGTAGAACGGCGTATGTCGGGCAGCGGTTAAGTGAGCAGGAAGGCAGGGAAAGTGTTTTTGCGGACTATTAATGAATGCTGGAAGGTAGTTGGGGATAGTGAGCGTCGGCCAGTAAGGTACTGTGTCAGTGGTGTGTAGAAATAGTCAGGAGGGGTAACTGGCAGTGCTGTGTTTAAACGGTACAGTAGAGTTTGGAGGACAGAAGTAGGGAGCCGCTGCCCCAATGTGAACTTACCAGTGTCCTTGCCGTGGAGGGCTTGTGGAGGTTCGGGAAGGTGGCAGAGCAGTCAGCTCACAGCGGCGTCTGGGAGTGTGTGGGCCTGGAGACGATTTGGGGTCTACGGTGGAGGCGCAAAGGTGGCGTGTAGTAACGATGCATCATCCGACGGACCATGCATCAAGGTAAATGAACATGATGGAAGCTAGTGAGGAGATCTAGTGCGTAGCGTCCATAAGGAAAAGGACCGATGTAAAACAAAAGGCATATATACCATAATAGAAAGGGAGCAGAAAAAGAGGTCCCAGATGGTGAGAGTTAAGGAAGCAGAAATGCATCCAATAGGGTGCTAGAAGAACAATCTAAAAAAATGAAAAATAAAAACTGGAAAAAAAATAAATAAAAATGAAAAATAAAAGGGAATAAAAAAGATTATTGTCTAAGGATATGAACGCGGGCCCGCGGAAGTAGCAGATTTCTGCAACGGATATTAGATTTGTGCTGTTTTATGCGGTCTTATTGGGTGGTCTCCCAAACGCAGGCGAGACCGCACGGACACTTGATCAGGTAGACCACAAAGTTTGAGTTACACGTGAAGTAGTCTCTGAGCACCAGAGTCTGCCCTGTCTGTGGGTGATAGACTTTGTCCCCTTTCTGGTCATTCGTTCACTGGTGGCATCCAAGGCAGGGAAAGGTGCCTGCTCTTGGTGTGTACAAAAATGACTGGCGTGGCACTCTGATGTTAGAACCCAGGTCCGCTCTCACCAGTCTGTCCCTCAAATTTCTCGGACTTTTGTAAGACAGGCGAAAGCTATTCCTAAATTCGGGGATGTGTGGGTACGCTCGGGATAACAGGGGCCAGTGTCTCCTGATTATGCCATGGATTTTATTCACGAATGGGTGAAAAGAGTGGACCAGTGTGATTCTCCTGTCATCTTTCTTGTCTGTGCGTGAATGTGGAATTGGATCCTGCTTGGATTCTCTTAAGGTGCTTTCAAGACCCTTCTTAGGGTAGCCCCTTGTGGAAAATTTGGCCTCCATTCCTTTGTACCGTATTTCTCTTATCTCTGTGTCCTGGACTATCCTCTTGACTCATAGAAGTTGTGATTTGGGTAATGATTTCTTTGTGGACTGGGGATGGCAGCTTGTATAGTGCAAAAGACTATATCTGTGTCCTTTCTATAGATATCTGAAAGTAGTCTGCCATATTGTGTTTTAGATATATATGTATCCAGGAAACTGAGGTTTTCTTTGCTATTGTGGAGGGTAAAATCCATCTCAGGCCAAATTCTGTTAATATGGGTAACAAATTCAGTTAAGGAAGTCACTGACCCTTTCCAAATGCAAAAAACGTCGTCTATGTACCTTTTCCAGGTGACGACGTGATTCTGAAATAAAGGGTTGGTATAAATGAATGTCTCCTCAAAGTGTGACATGTACGCATTCGCAAAGGGGGGTGCGACGTTCGAGCCCATCGCAGTCCCCCATTTTTGGACAAAAAATATGTCCTGAGATAATAAGTAATTCTCCTCAAGAATTATACCGAGGAGGTCCGTAACCAGGTCTGACGTGTGGATTAACATTGTTCATTTCTAGTAGTCTTCTACTAGCCTGTATGCCCTTAGAATGCTGTATAGAGGTGTAAAGACTTACATCGTCTAGGGTAACAAGTAATGTGTCAGGTGGGAGTGTGCCAGCGCCTTGTATCAATCTGAGAAAGTCTGAGGTGTCCAGCAGGAAAGATCGTGTGTTCTTAATGTAAGGAGTAAGTAATTTCTCCACGAATATTGACAGAGGTGTGAATACTGAATCGCTAGATGCCACAAATGGTCGGCCTGCGGGGTCCACCAAGCGCTTATGTATTTTGGGTAATACCTATATGACAGGTGTAATGGGGTCCTGTTTCCTCAAATAGTTAGCCGTGTATTTGTCAATTGTATTGTTGGAAAGGTGTTTTGTCAAGACTGTATCAATTCTTGTAATAATTCTCAGAAGTGGGTTACTGGATAGAGGGGTATATACATCTGTATTGGTGAGTTGCCGATAACGTAACTGGACCTGTCCATAACCACGATGGCACCTCCTTTGTCGGCTGGTTTAACCACTAAGGTATTATCCTTTGCCAACTGCTCCAGTGCGAGTTTATCAGGGCCTGACAGATTGGAGGTGCAAGTGAATTTGTCCCTTTCAATATTACTTCTAAATGTGTGCAGATCCTTTTGTATTAGGGATATAACCGTTTCCATGGCTGGAGAGTTTTTTGGAGGGTAATAGGAGCTTTTGACTGAGAGTCCCCTATTCCTGCATGATATTAACCTGGGGTTATCAGTTACATCAATGGTGATGGGTGTGTCTGCAAAATGTACCCTCAGTCTAAGTAGACGATAGAACCTTTGTATGTCAAGGTCCAGTTGGAAAAGACTAAATCCCTAAGAGGGGCAAAAAGACAGTCCGCGCTGTAATAACTGCATTTGCGCCGGACGATGATATGTTAAAGGGGCTGTATCAGCAAAATCATGCTGCTAGAGCCCCACATATGCGTGCATAGCCTTTAAAAAGGCTATTCAGGCACTGTAAAAGTTAAATTAAACTACCCCCCCATTTTAAAATAATAACTTAAAAAAGAATGTTCTCTACTTACGGAACGTGCACCCTGGGCGGGCATTCAGGGTGTGTCTTCATCTTCTTCCCCGCCTCTTCTTCCTCTGACGTCTTCGGGTCCCGTCCTCCTCCGGCGCTTGCTCGCGGACACTGATAAAAAAAAAATAGCCCGGGCGCATGCGCAGTAGCCGTAGTAGAAGCCGCGTGCTACTGCGCATGCGCCCAGGCTATTTTTTTTTATCAGTGTCCGCGAGCAAGCGCCGGAGGAGGACGGGACTCGAAGACGTCAGAGGAAGAAGAGGCGGGGAAGAAGAAGATGGCGCACCCTGAATGCCCGCCCAGGGCCCGCCCAGGGTGCACGTTCCGTAAGTAGAGCACATTCTTTTTTAAAGAGGACCTTTCACCACTTTTGGGCACATGCAGTGTTATATACTGCTGGAAAGCTGACAGTGCGCTGAATTCAGCGCACTGTCGGCTTTCCCGATCTGTGCCCGGTGTAAAGAGCTTACGGTGCCGGTACCGTAGTGCTCTATGGTCAGAAGGGCGTTTCTGACCATTAGCCAGAGACGTCCTTCTGCCTCGCGGCGCCAATCGCGCTGTGCTGTGGAGCGGGGAGGAACTCCCCCCTCCCGCTCCTGATAATGCTGGTCTATGGACGAGCTGTGTGAGCAGAGGGAGGGGGCGTTCCTCCCGGCTCCACAGCACAGCGCGATAGGCGCCGCGAGGCAGAAGGACGTCTCTGGCTAATGGTCAGAAACGCCCTTCTGACCATAGAGCACTATGGTACCGGCACCGTAAGCTCTTTACACCGGGCACAGATCGGGAAAGCCGACAGTGCGCTGAATTCAGCGCACTGTCAGCTTTCCAGCAGTATATAACACTGCCTGTGCCCAAAAGTGGTGAAAGGTCCTCTTTAAGTTATTATTTTAAAACGGGGGGGTAGTTTAATTTAACTTTTACAGTGCCTGAATAGCCTTTTTAAAGGCTATGCACGCATATGTGAGGCTCTAGCAGCATGATTTTGCTGATAGAGCCCCTTTAACCACTAGTGAGTCACTCCCACCTTGATTCCGGGGTTCGGGTCTTTGTGTGGTGTGAATGGATGTTGCGTCCACCAGGGAAATATTCCCTACCTGAGATCTCGTGGATATTGCAGATGTTGTAGTCGCTGTATTCTGTCTTCCCCGTCTTTTACTGGTTCCTCTCTGGAATCGGCTGGTTGGTCGAGTGTTATATGACCTATCACTAGCGAGGCTGGAATCAGATGAATCTGGGGAAGTAAATCTCTGACGTGGGTTAGTACGATTACCAGAATAACCCTCCTTCCATTTATACACTCTATTGTTACGATAGTCCTCCTGGTCCCTAAGGAACTTTTTTCTTTTCTGGGCCTGAATATCTTTTTTAAATTGAGATAGATTAGTATCCATCTTTTCTTCCAGGTTGGTAAACTCACCCTCGGGACTGGAGGTACATAGCTGGAGCTCCGCCTCCTCCACCTCCTTGGAGCTCCGCCCCCGCCACCTCTTTCTGTAAAGTAACAATATTCTTCTGAAGGTAGGTTATGGTTAGAGTCAGAATATCAAAAGAATATCAAAAGAACATTTGTTTAATATCAATTCAAACTGTTTGCAATATTCCTTATCCTCCCTAAACAGAGTAGGTACAACATTCATCCGGAGTCCCCTCGGGATTCTCGGGTGTGTTACGCATTGGAGCTACATGCTAATTAATCTCCTGAAGTCACGCTCCAAGGCTCTGGTTTTAATCCCAACAGGAGCTGTCTCCAGAAAGTCTCCAGAAAGTCTTTGTTGAACGTTACCCCAGCCAGTATGTCCACCGTCTCTTCTTGATTGTACAAGAAGATTAGTTGTTCCATGGCCTTTGGGGACTTGCACGCTGTAAAAGGGTACACCAATCGTGTGCAGGGATACAGACGTAGTCCCAGTTGGTGAAGTTAGGGTCCCAACCCGTCTTCAATAGGAAAAGATGAACTTCACACTTTTGATGCTGAACCAATCATAAAATATTTTATTGGTAGAGAACGAGTTAACATTTTCAGTCCACTGACCTTCCTCAGGCTCTACATGGAGTGCAAGCAGTCTAATTTAGGTACATAGATATACGTGACAATGGTGCATACATATATACAAATGATATACAAAAGAAGCCATGTCATTGAATGGTAGGATATTATTCAACAAATGCGAGCTGGAGGTTTATATGGTTGTACCAAGTCAAGGTAAATCAAGGATGCACAATGTTTACAGACACTAAAGGGTTAATGTACAAAGAAAAAATGGACCAATGGTCCCAAGTAAGCAATAAAAGAATGAGAAAATTGGGAAGTATTCACCTGTAATAAGATAAGATAATCCTTTAATAGTCCCACATTGGGTATATTCAGTGATACAGTTTCATAGATGGTACAGTAGTATATAACAAGAGAGAAAAACACATATAAGCTCATGGCAGATAGAGAAATCCTAGGAATCATAGCCACTAAAACGAAAGAAACACAAATACACTGCAGGACCATTTAGTTCTCTGTGCGGAGTGATGTTAATAATAATACAGCCTAATGTGGTTGGAGGACACGAGGAGGGGTCACAGCATGTAGATATAACAGGCAGAAATATTTTTTGCAGAGGTGGGGGACATAGGCAGCTATCATGATAACATGTGGTAGTTCCTTTGGTACGTAGTGAGATCTCCTGCTCACAGCTGATAGTTCGGTATCTTGTATCAGCACTATTGTCCATTAACCACAAAAAAATGCCCCAAATATCCTTCATCACAAGCCCTCCTCCTCCTCCTCCTTCTTTCTTCTTATCACTGTGTTCTACTGCCCAGAGAAGTCCGAAGCCATCAAGGTAAACTCCCCTCTGCCAGTCCCTCCACTGGCTACCTATAGCCCAGCGAATTGAGTTCAAGCTACTAATGCTAACATACAAAGCCATCCACAACCTGTCCCCTCCATATATCTCTGACCTCATCTCCCGCTACCTGCCCACACGTAACCTCAGATCCTCCAATGACCTCCTACTCCGCTCTGCTCTCATCCGCTCCTCACACAACCGTCTCCAAGATTTCTCCCGTGCATCTCCCATACTCTGGAACTCCTTACCAAGACACATAAGACTGATCCCCACAATCACAAGAAGGCCCTGAAGACTCCCCTATTCAGGAAGGCCTACCCCCCCAATAACACTATCACCGCACCACCATCTGTACAGTCTCCCCCTTTCCTTCTGTCTCTCCCCCCTTCCCTCATAGATTATAAGCCCTCGCGGGCAGGGCCCTCTACCCCACTGTGCCAGTCGGTCACTGTTAGTATTATATCTACCTGTATATTCTGTGTAACCTCCAAATGTAAAGCACCATGGAATTAATGGTGCTATATAAATAAATAATAATAAACAGGGTTCTTGCCAAGCTTCCATAAACACATGGGTAGGTGGGTGATGGTTCCCAGGCTGTAACAGAGTCCCACGTGTCCACAGTAATAGAAAGAAATACCAGTCAGCTGTAGCATCTTCACACATCAGCAATAGACGCCAAAAATCATCTCCTTGAAAGAAGAAGTCCACACTTCCATGTAGGTTTCTCCTCCATGCCGCATGGTGAGACATGCTGTCCTTAGCTCCTGGGGGGATGGTAACAGGCACATGTGCACACAGGTCTTGAGTCATTGTCCATGCTTTAACAATAGATACAAAAGGAACAAAATACTCCACAGGGTCTTCCATTCGATTTATAGTTGCTAATTCATAGTGCTAGATTGCTTAGTTACAGGGTTCTTGAAGATACAGAGAAAAAGAGTGAAAAAGGAAAGATAAAGGTTGCTCCCAGCTTGGAGCCCTGTATCAGGCAGCCACACACAAGGCGGCGCCAGGAATGTCTGACAAGTGGAAATTGAAAACAGGACGCCAAGGTAGGGCAATCCAGTCAATCTATGAGCAGAGTGATCCATATACAGAGGTGAATATATAAGTACATATCAATCATGAAAAACAACAGTCGATGAGCTCATTGCCTAGGGGTCCTTATCTCCGCCGTAACCCGTCCAGACCCGCATAAACCATCCGGTTATATGCACAAAAGTAGAGAGATGCCATCAGGCATGCACACCAACACAGCAATAGAGGGCGCTCACTGAGAATGTGCAAGTCTATCTTCCATGATGTAATTAGGAAGGCCTCTGAGAAGGTCGGCATGATGTTAAAGGGAGCGCCCTCTATTGGATGTCTTGACTGAGGCTCTGTCTTCCTAATTACATCATGGAAGACAGACTTGCACATTCTCAGTCAGCGCCCTCTATTGGTGTGCATTCTTGAGGCACTGGCATCCTAATTACATCATGGAAGTCAGATTTGCATATTCTTCCCATGTTCCTTTGCACAGTGGAGCGCTCATGGCTTAATAAGACTCCACACACCTAAATGGTGGTCTCTCCCTATGGAATGACGATATCCCCCCAATATTTCAGTAGATTTCTATTTTCTTTTTTTTCAATGCATTTATAACACACCACACGGGTCTGATCACTAATGAAATGTTTTACAATGCTAAAGATCCATAATGCTTAATAAATGCAACAGCAATTCTATTTTAGGCTACAAAGAATAATCTGCAATGTCATCCCTTGAATCCCAGGCCTTGGCGCCTTCACCAGGCTCCCCGCTGACATGACAATAGGATCCCATCAATGGAGCTTGCTCATCATGTGCATGGAAAATGTTGCGTCATCCTGCATTCACCGATGTGGAAGAGAGGTGAGTATTCGCTGTTGGTGTGCGCACCGCTAACGGACATTCACCATAGTTGTCTGCTGTCTAGTACAGCATGCAACAGGTGGGAAATAAAAATTATTTCGTTAAGTTTTTAAATATTTACAAATTTAGACGCAGCTGTTCATCTCTTTAGACAAAGGAGGTCTATGAACTTCTCCAATTGATTTTATCACACCGTCTATTGTGTCTCTTCGCTGACAAAAAAAAAATGAAAGAACTCATTTTGGGTAACGCAATGAAAATTGACAATGTAAGGCTTGGTTCACACATCAGTATGCCATCTGTCCGTTTGAATTCAGTTTGACACTTTAAAAACGGAGGGATACACGTACTGATTGTATACTGACACCTTTTTATGCTGATAGCAAATGCTGTCTGTTACAATGTGTCAGGTTGCTGTGTTCCATGTTCCGTTTGAAGTCCGTTTACTTTAGGTCTTTGTGACTTTTAATCTAGAAGATTTACCTTTGCGCCAGTTTCATATGGGTTTACTTTTTACAGCGTTCACTGTTTAGTAAAAATAAAATATTGATAGGATGGACAAGAGTAACCGCACTTCCTTCGGATCTTTAGCACAGCTGGAATAGGATATCACAAAAGTATATATAGCTTTTTGGAAGCGATCGAGTATAGTTGGCAGCATAAAACTTGGACGACCTAAGGTGGATAGGCGTGCAACAGACAGATATTGGATATACCAGTAGATAGCGGATATCCGCGCTCACTTGGGACTGAGCGGAGAAAGATGAGTATTTATTAGGTTCAGAAATGTCAGATGACGCGTTTCGGGGTATAGGAGTGGCACAGGACACTCCAGCCCTTCATCAGATCTAAAAACATACAGAGAATACATGAGTAACTGCAAATACATTATAAGAAATAAATAGATGTAGAAATAACTTCTGCTAAACAAAATTTCTTTAAACCGTGAATAAAGAGAGGACGGGGGCTGTACATTAGGAGTTATTCTTTGAGCACCAGATAAAAGGTGCAACTATCCCCTATACAGTATATCTGTCTATATGAGCAGCAGTGTTGTACTAGGGAACAATAGCAATAATCAATTCTATCAGTGCTAGTTCAATAATTAACAGCACTAGTCCCTTCTTAATACAAAGCCTTATGTATGTATGTAATGTAATATAAAGTATGTAATATACAGTATGTGTTTGTTTTCTTTTTTGAATTTACTTTTATATCTGATCTAGGGAAAGGCGGGTGATTTCCCCTTTTTTTTTTTGGTAATTTGAAAAAATTATTTTTTCTTCTTTTACATATCTGATCAGACCTACTAGGCACCTTGAAACCTCGGGGGTCTGATCGCTTATACTAATACTATTGTATTGCTGTGAATAGCAAAATGCCATCAGTTCTATCAGATGCTGCCTCTGCCAGCGTTCAATAGAACCAGTGCTCTGAGAGGCCTCAAGGTCTTCAATAGGCTTCTGTTTGTCATAGCAACCAATCACTGCCCTCTGGGGACATTTGCAAGGGCGGTCAACGTTGAAAAATGGCGGCACCAGTGCCACCTGCCCATTTTAGATGCTGCAGTCCTGTTTGACACCAGCATCTAAAAGGTTAGCAGCCGCCATCAGTGTGGGCACCGACAGAGCACGTAGACGTCGTCGATACTGGGTCCACCCCATAACATCAGCGCGGATGACGTGTGGCGTATATGCCATATTATATGAGGAGCTGCATTTACACCCTGACAAATTCTTTGGATACTTGAGGACGTCAGTATCCAGTTTTGATGATCTGCTACAGCGCATTTCTTCAACTATTCAACGCCAGGACTTCCGCAGATCTGTCTCCCCAGTAGAGCGCCTTATGGTAACTTTGCGGTAAGTCATTTTTAGCTAAGCACATACAAAGGCTATTTCACACCTTCCTTTTCTATGTAAATTACCTCCGGTCTCTGCGCCAAAACAGTTTATGTAAAACACTATCAGGCTGCGGCGTTTACCGTACCGGAGAAATATTGTTAGAGATTTGTACAGCGTGTGCTTGGGACACAGGGAGACCTGTGTATAATGTGTGTCCCAGGATTGAACTACTTTTATATGTGTTCTAGGGAAAGGGGGGGATTTGAATTTTAAAAATTTTTATTTTTGGCAATTAGACCCCCACAGGGGTCCTGAACACTAGGGGGTTTGATCAATAATGCAATACAATGCTAATGCATTGCAATATATTGAAAAAAAATAGTCATAGAGCAGCCTGCAAAAGAAAATCACTGTAGACAGGCCGGGGAGCCTTTACAAGGCTCCTGGCTGTCATGCCAACATGACGTCAGGTGTGGATCTTGCTCCAGGTGCCGGCGATCAATGGCAAAATGGCGGCGCCCATGTGCTGACTGGAAAGTGGCGCCTCGGTCAGCGTCTCCTGGTCTCGTCGGTCGGCGTCTCCCAGGCGGCCACCATAGTTAAACACCCGGCATGCGCCGTACTAGTACTGTGGATGTGGGGAAGGGGTTAAAATTAGAATGTAACATTTTTCCTTTTTTTCCAATTTTTTATAATTTTAGTGTATACAATATATATCCAGACACTAAATGTTTTGAAGAATACATATATGAGGAGATGTTTGCTTATCTATTTTTATTTTCAGATAATTTTACAGTTTATTTAGATTTTTTTTTATCTTTCCTCCTAGTTATCTAGCTGCCGGAGAAAGTTTTTCATCCCTCCACTTCCAGTTTCGGCTAGGAAAGCCTCATTGTTCGTGACACCTGCAAGGCCCTGTGGAACATTCTTCAGACTAGTTTCCTCCCCGATCCAACAACAGAACGTTGGATTGAGGCAGCGGAAACATTTTGAGAGGTCACACAGTTTCCAAATTGCGTTGGTGCAGTGGACGGAAAACATATTCGGATCCATAAGCCCCCTGGAACTGGATCCGAATTCTTTAATTCTAAGCATTTTTTTTCTCTTATCCTTATGACCATTGCGGAGGCCAAATACCGTTTCATTGCTGTAGACATTGGAGCATAAGGGCGAAGCAGTGACTCAAGTGTATTGAAAAACTCAACTATGGGACGGCGACTGTACGCGGGGCAATTAGGACTTCCACCTCCAAGACCTTTTCCAGGAACCGATGTCCCGCCTATGCCCTTTGTCCTTGTTGGGGATGAGGCGTTTCAAATGTGCGGCAACCTAATCAAGCCCTATGCAAGTCGCAGGATTTCTAATTCCAGGCTTGCCAGAGCCCGGAGATGTGTTGAATGTGCCTTTGGCATACTCACTCAAAAATGGAGGATCTTAACAAAGGCCATTCAACTTCTACCAGAGGGCGTTGACGATGTTGTCATAGCTTGTGTAGTATTACACAATTTTCTTCTCCATAGAGATCCCTTTCAAAGAAATCCGGAACAGATTGAGTCGTCAATGCAAGGCTTGCAAAGTTTTGGACCCTGAGCCGCAATTGCAGCTAACCAAATAAGGAACCAATTTGCAGAATTTTTTATTTCTATTGCAGGATGGGTTGAGTGGCAAGAGCGGATGATTTGAAATCACATTGTTTATGTTATACTTTATTACATTCCTTTTGTAATTTTTTTTTTTTTTTTTTTTTAAAAAAGGCTTGTGCCTTCATGTTTTATTGGTTTCTGATGCTTAAGAAAATTGTTTGGTGAAGTTGTTCCCAAGCCCCATCTCTGCTGTTGGCCAGGTGTTAGGGGAGGGGGGGGGGGCAGGGCATCAGCACTTTCAGGGGCCCCTTGTCGGTGGAATACCGTATATACTCGAGTATAAGCCGACCCGAATATAAGCCGACCCCCCTAATTTTACTACAAAAAACTGGAAAATCTTATTGACTCGAGTATAAGCCGAGGGGGAAAATGCAGCAGCTACTGGAAAATTTCAAAAATTAAAATGGTCGGAGTTTTTGGGTGCTGGGGAAGGGGAGGGGGTGTTTGGTTGTCTGTCTGCCCCTTCCCTGAGCTTGAGGACTGGGTTTGTTTTTCCCCCACTTGGAATTCAGCCTGGCTGAATGTAGGGTATCTGTAGTGCTCCTATTAACCCATTCCCAACGGAACAGGAGCCCTGCAGATACCCTATATTCAGCCTGGCTGTAGTCAGACTGAATTCCAATTGGTGGTGGTGGGGGTCTGCCCCTTTAAGCTCAGGGAAGGGGCAGACAGACAACCAACCCCCCCCCCCCTTCCCCAACACCTACTGCACCCCAAACCCTGACCCTCTATCAACATCAATGTAGTATTTATCTCCTCTCCTATGGATAGGGGATAAATAGTTGAAAGATCACTCTTATTTATTCATTTCAAGGGGGGGTGGAAGGGGATATTGTTATATACACTGTACACTCCAGACACTGTATTGTTTGCGCGGTGTACTCACATTCTGCTGCAGTTGTTCCAGGGAGAGAAGGTTGTCCAGCCAGAAGGTCCAGGGGGAGTGCAGCAGGATGCCCTCACTGTCCGGCTTCTGCGACAGCTCCAGGTGATGGTTCAAGTGCAGCTGCTCGTCGCTCTCTGCCTTCAACTCCCGCCGGCCCAGACCCGCGGGAAGCGCCATCTTCCTGTGGACCCCGGCAATCTTCGTCCCTTAACTGCTCAGAGCGTCAGCAGTTTTGGCAGCATGGTACGGACCCGCGCGAAGCGCCATCTTCCTGTGGACCCCGCACTGCGCAGAATCAGGATCCCCTCACTGTCCGGCTCCTGCGCCAGCTACAGGCTCTTGATTGTTCAGGTGCAGCTGCTCCTCACTCTCTGCCTTCAGCTGCCGCCGGTACGGACCCGTGGGGAGCGCCATCTTCCTGTGGACTCGACACCGAAACTGATGACTCTCTGCACAGTTAAGATAATCCTTTAATAGTCCCACATTGGGGAAATTTCAGCGTGTTACAGCAGCATAGTAATACAGATACAGGATAATACAGAGTAATATATTACAGACGTAGACACAGATAAGCTGAGAAGAGAAGATATACTAGGAGTCCATGGCAGCTAAGGAAAAAAAAACAGAAGAGAAAGAGGAAGACCTCATCGTCATAATCATTTAGTTCTCTGTGCGGAGTGATCTTCGTTTGGTCTGATGTAGATTATACAGCCTGGTCGCGGTTGGAAGGAAGGACCTGCGATAGCGCTCCTTCTCACACTTGGGGTGAAGCAGACGGTCGCTTACAGTGCTGCCAATTCCCATCAGGGTCCCATACATGGGGTGGGATTTGTTCTCCCGCATGGAGGTCACCACAGACAGTGTCCTTCTGTCACCCACCACCTGTACTGGGTCCAGGGGGCTCCCCAGGACAGAGCTGGCCCTCCTGATCAGCCTGTCAAGTCTATTTCTGTCCCTGGTTGATATACTGCTTCCCCAGCAGGCCACACCAAAAAAGATGGCTGAGGCAACCACAGAGTTGAAGAAGGCCCTAAGAAGTGTCCCCCGGACTCCGAAGGCCCTCAGCCTCCTGAGCAGGTAGAGTCTGCTGTGGCCCTTTTTGTGCAGCGCCTCCAGGTGATCAGCCCAGTCTAGTTTATTGTTGAGGAGCACGCCCAGGTACTTATAGGTCCTGACTATCTCAATACATGTTCCTTGGATCTCCACCGGGGTCGGAGCACCTCTCCGTTTACTAAAGTCCACCACCATCTCCTTGGTCTTCCCAGCATTAATCCTGAGATGGTTCTGCTGGCACCATTCAACAAAATCCCGGTTTAAGTCTCTGTATTCCCTATGGTCGCCATCAGTGATAAGGCCGACTATAGCAGAGTCATCGGAGTACTTCTGTAAGTAACAGCTGGATGAGTTGTGCCTAAAGTCAGCAGTGTACAGTGTGAAGAGGAATGGGGCAAGCACTGTACCTTGTGGTGCCCCCATACTACAGATCACAGTGTCAGACACACAGTCCTGGGCTCTCACATACTGAGGGTGGGGTGTCAGGTAGTCTAGGATCCAGTTGGACAGGTGATGGTCCCTCCACCAAGGTTCAGCTTCTCCCTCAGTAGCCCTGGCTGAATGGTGTTGAACGCACTAGAGAAATCAAAGAACATTATTCTCACAGTGTTCCCGGGTTTCTCCAGGTGAGAGAGAGCTCTATGAAGAAGGTGGATGATGGCGCCATCTACCCCAATGCCCGGCCGATAGGCAAAGTGGAGGGGGTCCAGAGCGGAGCTCACTAGGGGGCGTAGGTGTGTCAGGACCAGTCTCTCTAGGACCTTCATCAGGTGTGATGTCAGTGCTACAGGTCGGTAGTCATTGTAGCCCATCGGGTTGGGTTTCTTTGGGACTGGTACCACACAACATGTTTTCCACAGTTGAGGTACCACTCCCAGATTTAGACTCATATTGTACATGTGCGTTATAATACCACACAGCTGGTCACTGCACATTTTAAGAACTCTTGCGCTTATACCATCAGGTCCCCCCGCTTTGTTCGCTCTAATATTCTTCATTTCCTTACACACCTGAGACTCCTGCAGGATCAGATAGTCAGATTGCAGTTGACCGCAGTTCGGTGGGGGTTGGGTCTTGATGTGTGAGGGATGGAGGGTTGGCTGACATGCTGGTGGAGGGAGCATTTGCTTGGAGTCGAATCTATTGAAGAATAGATTAAGCTCGTTAAGCCACTTCCTGTCCCCTACTGTTCGGTGCCCTGTCTTTTCCTTGTGTCCTGAAATTGCCTTAAGGCTGTCCCACACCTCAGAGATTCTACCCTCCCCCATCTGTAGCTCCATCTTCCGCCTGTAGTTGGCTTTCCCTTCTCTGATCAATTGTCTCAGCTGTTTCTGAACCGCCCCCAGGCCATTTTTGTCCCCAGACCTAAAAATTCTCTTTTTTTCCTTGTTGAGAGTTTTAATCTCAGATTTAATCCATGGTTTGTTATTGGAGAAACACCTCACCTTCCTAGTTGGTACCGTGCTGTCCACACAGAAATTAATGTAGTCCGTTATGCAATGTGTGAGTCCCTCAATGTCCTCTGGAAATGAGTCTTGAAACTAGTGACAATGCTGGCGCTCCCCGTGGGTCCTGACCGGCGGCAGCTGAAGGTGGAGAGCGAGGAGCTGCTGCAGGAGCCGGATAGTGAGGGAATCCCACTGCACTCCCCGTGGACCTTCTGGCTGGAGTGCAACCTACAACGTGCAAACAATACAGTGTCCGGAGTGTATATAACAATATCCCCCCCCTGCGCTTGACTCGAGTATAAGCCGAGGGGGACTTTTTCAGCACAAAAATTGTGCTGAAAAACTCGGCTTATACTTGAGTATATACGGTACTTTCCCTCTTCATATAGTGAAGTATATGTCAGAAGATTGTATAGCAGCAGCAACAGCTGATACTCAGCAGCCAGCGCAGGAGCTGCAGGTCTTAAACAGATAGCTCCACTCGGCGCGCTCAGTAAATTCCCCCCCAGACTTCTCTGGCTGTCCTCTGCCCACCAATGAGAGGGCCAAGGAGAGCCCAGGAGGCGGGGCTTATCCCTATACAGAAGATGGACCCTGCTGCACTCCTGCCGTCCAACACACAAGAAAAGTAGCAGAGGAAGCCCCAGGAAAGTGAAAGTAAAAAACAAGAAAAATACAGGTACATTGTTATGGTCAGCAGGAAATGAAAACCCTGCGGAGCCCTCTGGGCTATGGCTGCTAAAAACCTGGTGTGAACATAGACTAACAGTTCCTGTCACTGCAGCTAAATTAAAGGACCAGGTTTGCTCTGTTGCAATTCACAGAGGCCTGTGCAGTCAGAGCAGCCGCACAAATAAACAAACTGGCTAGCCTGAACTCCAGGACTAGCCAGAGACCATGTAAACCTTGTGTGCAGTTGTTCCACCCAGGCAACTACTGCCAAGCCCACTCCCAGTCACCCTGTCTGAGAAGGAATGCTAGCTGACCCTACTGAGTTACACCACACACGTACAAAGCAGCATGCTGCCTGACTAACAGTGGCATTGCTAGTTCAGGGGTCATTTACTAGCGAGGGTCAATTCAGTTTTACAGGCTGGAACCCATACATATGCGCGCGCACGCACATCAATTCAGGTTTTGGAATGCGATCATAGAGCGCCGGGCGTCCAGACCAGCCCCCTTATATAGGCAAGGGGTGGTCACCAGCAAATAGCCCAGCTGCCCAATCCGAGCGTCCATAGGTCGACTCCTATGTCGATCACCCAGTAGACCACGCCCAGCTGCTGCAAGGCAGATTAACCCCTGCAACCCTGGATTGTGCAGAGTAACAGGCAGCGGCGCCCATATCATGGCCGCAGTTACTGCACAATCCTAACATACATGCTGGAGTCACTATGCCTATTAATATTAGGCATTTGGGGTTTAAATCCATGTGCCTCATATTAACAGCAATTAACCCCATCATGTCCCTCACCATAAGGGTTACTAATATGTGACACATATGGGGGGACTAATAATGAAGTTAAATATTACATCCATATTAGGAAGTCTTATGTGAGGTACACAGGGGTTAATGTGAGGGACATGAAGGGCTTAATTGCTATTAATATGAGGGACATGGAGTTACTAAACTGTAAAGCACATGACCAGACTATTTATACATAATTGTCATGGTCAGTGGGTGACGTGACAGTATTTAGTCCTGGTATAGTGGTCCTATTACATAACTCTGTATGCATTTAAAAAAAATATTTAGTGTATAGGGAAGGGCATTGCTTTGTTCCTTTTGCACCTGATCTTTAAAGATCAAGCACAGAAGCTACTAGGTTGCCTAGGCCAAAAAAATAAAAATTAGAAATTTACAACCACTTAAAAGACATTGAACACCCCTGTAAGTACTAGTGATCGGCACGATGGCACATTGCATTAACAGAATGTGACTATATTGTATGTACAAGTGGGGCCCCACTTTTAATTTTGCACAGAGCCCCATTTTGTCTAAAACCTGTACACAGCACACCCTGGCATATAGGAGAGGATGGGCTGGAGAGCAGCAGGCCCAAATTCCTTATGCCCCGCTGCATGCATTCTTATTCTGCGGCTCTGTAGTACATCCTCTTCTACTGTCCAGGTGTTCAGACATGGCCGCCATACCCTGGGAAGTAGGAGAGGATGGGCTGGCGAGCAACAGAACCAACAACTATACACAAAACGTAATGACAGACTTTTTTTTGGCAAACAAACTTTACAGTTTTCTTGCAAAAATATAAATTTTTACATTTTTTTTTAAAGAACAAAAAAATTGTGTTAATTCACAAATTGAATTAAAACAAACAACCAACCACATATGTACAATCCACCAAAATAAAGCTGGAGTACTCAGTGTATCTACTGGTGGGTGGATAGGGAGGTTGAAAGGACGTGGGAGGATAAGTCTCTGAACTGCCGGCACTTCTAGGTTCGGAAGAGGGACTTGGTGAGTATGAGCAAAGGACGACTGAGAAACCAGCAACAGATTGGCATAAAAGGAATATCCAGCACAGCCAAGGATTCAGTAATAAAATCTTCTTCTTTATTGGTTACAAAATATTCCAAGTAAAATTGTCACTCTCAACATGTGTGTACAGGAACAAAAAAAAAAAAAACTACGCCAGACTGACGCGTTTCGGAAATTGATCCTTTCTCAAAGTCTGGTCGTGAGTCAAACACCTTGTATTTGTAGTCCTCTTAATTACCAGTGCACATGATGCTAATTACACACCCTCAGGACACATACAAATGGAGTTAGATCCACCCACACAATTAACATACAAAAACATACAACAATAAAAACAACATAATAAAACTTCAAAGATATATACATTGTAATCTAAACCCGCATTAAGATTTTTGGTGTCATGTAGCCAGCTTCAAATGATTCCTAACATTTATGGATATAGCTCTAAATTTAAATCTTAGATTGAACAACACTCTTATAAACAAGAAACTTGTTATATAGGACACAATAAAGTGTTCTGAGTATATACATCTGTAAAAGATTATACTTGTATAATTAAGATTGATATATCACATCAATATTATTGAAAACCCGATATGCCAAATTCAGCCCTCTCTCGTATATGCTTCATATTCCTCGTTTCCCTTAATAAAGATGGACGTGTTGATTCTCGGGCATATATTGCACATGCTCAGGGTTTGATCACATGACTGGTATTCTATCTCTCATTGGTTGAGCATACGATGGATGGGAAGCTGCTGGAGAAGGTAAAGCTATGGATCAATATACACACACAAATAGGTTGACCATTATACAAATATCTAATAGAGAAGATGACACTCTCTATGAATTTCCAATATACAACATCTGATAAAAGCCTACTGCTGTTGATTCCAACCAAATTCAAAGATCGATGACATACCGATGTTATCTAGACATGATAAATATAGGAGACATCATTTCTATGATTCATACCTTTGGGGAAACGTGTGTCAATTTTAAAAATCCAGTAAACTTCCCTGACTCTCAATTGATGTTCCCAGTCTCCCCCTCTAATTGGTTTTTTGACTAATTCAATTCCTCTGAAACTGAAATTAGATATATCACCTCCATGTTGATTTCTAAAATGTCTAGAAACACCTGTACTCCTCACAATGTTGTCATTGGTAATATCCTGTACGTGTTCAGAGATACGCATTTTAAGAGCTCTAACCGTGCTACCAATGTAGTGCTGTTTGCATTGGTTACAAGAAAGAAAGATTATGAATGATAATCTGTTTTCCCTTAGCCCAAACAGCAGCACAACTGGGGTATTCCTGCCCCTATCAGCTGTTAGGACAGGTGGAATTTTTAATTACCTAACAGCTTTTGACCTCTATAAGAGGCCGGAAGACCTGCTCCTCCCTTGTGTTAGTAACAAGTATGATATACAGAGCAATCTATGCCAAGAGCTACACACATACACAAAATCTGTACAACAGTACCTCCTAGGGAGGGAGCCTTGTGCTGCTGTTTGGGTTAAGGGAAAACAGATTATCATTCATAATCTTTCTTTCCCCCTACGCCCAACAGCAGCACAACTGGGGATTTAGCAAGTATTGTTTCCCCTAGGGCGGGACCTCCTGGCAGGCTGATGCCAAGACGGAGTGCCCAAATGCTGTAGCATCGGCCGTACGCCAGTCCAATCTGTAGTGTTTGACAAAAGTCAGCTGTGAGCTCCAAGAGGCTGCAGCACATATCTGCTCTAGAGAGAGGAACCGTGTCTCTGCCCATGATGTCGCCACTGATCGGGTGGCATGGGCTCGTAAGAAATCTGAAACAGGAAGATTCTGGGCCCGAAGGGAACAGCTGATAGCTTCTCTGATCCATCTCGACAGGGTTACCTTTGATGCTTTAGCGCCTCTATTGTGGCCAAACACATTAACCAGAAGATTTTCTGATCTTCGGAATGGTGCTGTACGGTCTAGGTAAATACGTAGTGCTCTTACCAGGTCCAGTGTGTGTAGCTTCTCCTCCTGCTCCGTAGCAGGAGAGGGAAAGAAACCTGGTAGGGTGATCACTTGGTTGGTGTTCTGAAGTGTGGGTACCTTTGGCAAAAATCCCGGAACGAACCTTAGCTGTACCTCAGGAACCCTGGCATCCGCTCATCTCCAGGGGGTTTCGTTCGCCCGCCGCGCGAACCGTATACCGCGCATGCGTGGTGGACAAGTAGGGCGGCGGACCCGGGGAACCAAAAAAAAAAACGGTTCCCAGGAGAAAGGGTCCTAGCCGCGCAGGGAAGCCCGGCTCCGGCGCGGCAGCACTCCAGGCGCACGCATGAGCCGGCGGGGGAGGAAGCAGCATAGGCTCAGAAGAGCAAAAAGAAAGGAAAAATATAGCAAAGTCTTCCGCTTGTCAGGTAAGAAGGAGGGGGGAGAGAGAGTAGCAGACCCCTATGAGAGGTCAGAACCCCTGCTCCCCCTACCACCTGTCCTGTCCCAGAGGACAGAAAAAAACACAAGGGAGGAGCAGGTCTTCCGGCCTCTTATAGGGGTCAAAAGCTGTTAGGTAATTAAAAATTCCACCTGTCCTAACAGCTCATTAGGGGCAGGAATACCCCAGTTGTGCTGCTGTTGGGTGTAGGGGGAAATCATATACACAACATGATTGCTCATGCAATTAATAAAATTCTTGACCTTAAAACTCTTGTCTACAGTCTGTGCTATTAAAATGGACAGTTTTAATCGCCAGTTTGCACACACTGCATCTATTTAAACCACATTTGTGGAAACCTGTTACCTGGAGCCAAGTTTCTGATCTAGATCTTTCCTTATCGGTAATTAAACTAGGTGACATATAGTTGCCTAAGGTTTTTCCCCCGCTGTGACACAAAATTGCAACCATTTTTAATTATATCCCTCAGTGTCGAATCTTAATTGAGGATTGCCAGATTATTCTTTATAATTTTTACGATGTTATCATACTCTAAGCTGTATATAGTTGTGAAATGTACCTTAGTTTGTTCCCTATTCGATCCTATTAATCGTGTTCCATATAAGAGATCTTTTCTATCCTTATTAACCCCTTCCCGCCGATGGCATTTTTTGATTTTCGTTTTTGACTCCCCTCCTTCTAAACCTGAGGTCTTAATTTTTGCGGGACAAATTTTTCTTCATGATGCTACCATTAATTATTCTATATAATGTACTGGGAAGCAGGAAAAAAATTCAGAATGGGGTGGATTTGAAGAAAAAATGCATTTCTGCAACTTTCTTATGGGCTTTGGTTTTACGGCGTTCACTGTGCAGCCAAAATGACATGTCCCTTGTATTCTGTGTTTCGGTACGGTTCCAGGGATACCAAATTTATATGGTTTTATTTACATTTTGACCCCTAAAAAAAATTCCAAAACTGTTAATGTTTTTTCTAAAAGTCGCCATATTCCGACGGCCGTAACTTTTTTATACGTAAGTGTACGGGGATGTATAGGGCGTCTTTTTTTGCGGGGTCGGGTGTACTTTGTAGTTCTACCATCTTCAGGAAATGTTATTGCTTTGATCACTTTTTATTCAAATTTTTATCAATCAAAACAGTGAAAAAACGGCGGTTTGGCACTTTCGACTATTTTTCCCGCTACGGCGTTTACCGAACAGGAAAAATATTTTTATAGACTTGTAGAGCGGGCGATTTCGGACGCGGGGATACCTAACATGTATATGTTTCACAGTTTTTAACTCCTTTTATATGTGTTCTAGGGAAAGGGGGGGTGATTTGAACTTTTAATTCTTTTTATATTTTTTTATATTTTTTTTAACTTTTTTTATTTTTTTTTTGCATTTATTAGACCCCCTAGGGGGTGTTGAACCCCAGGGGTCTGATCACTAATGCAATGCATTACAATGCTAATGCATTGCAAAAAATCATCCTCTCTTTTGCAGGCTGCATAGACCAGCCTGCAAAAGAGAGGATTTGCAGACAAGCCTGGGAACCTGTACAAGGCTCCCGGCTGTCATGGCAACGGGACGTCAGCCCTGGAGCATGCTCCAGGAGCCGGCGATCCCGGCCAAAATGGCGGTGCCCATGCGCCGCCGGGAAAATGGCGCCTCCGGCGCCTTTGATTGCGGCGCCGGAGGGGTTAATGCCTCCGATCGGTCGGGGGACCGATCGGAGGCATTAGAGCTGGTTGTCTACTGCTTAAAGCAGTAGACACCCAGCGGCTATGGCGGCCGCCCGGCTCCCGGGCGGTCGCCATAGTTACAGACCCGACATGCGCCGTACTATTACGGCGCATGTCAGGAAGGGGTTAATAGCTCTATTCAAGGCTCTTTTTATGGACCACATCGGATAATTTCTCTAAGTCTGTTCGTAACAATGGCAGCCTCCTTATCAAAGGCCTCCTTGGTCGAACAGTTCCTTTTTATCCTTAGGAACTCTCCCACAGGTAACGATTTTTTAGGATGCATACTTTGAGAGTGCAGCAGGGTATTACCTGCCTGCGGTTTTCTGTAATTGGTAGAAAAAAACTTTACCCCTGGTACTGTCCCCTTTCAAAGTTATGTCTAAAAAGTCTATGGACTCCCTTCCAATATTGAAGGTAAATTTAAGATTGTATTAATATTATCATTAATATAGTCCACCCAAATCACGAGGCAGTCATCTATAAAGCCACCGTACCAATGTATACGATCTCTATACGGATTGCTGTTGTTATAGAGGTATTTCTCCTCCCACCACGCCATGGTGATATTAGCTAGCGTGGGGGAGAAGCAGGCTCCCATAGGTGTCCCTTTCACCTGTAGATAATACTTGCCTAAAAACATAAAATAATTATGATGAAGTATTCTACTACTTGTATTAGATATTCGTTAAACTCAGGATCCAGATCTGAATACGTATATAAAAAGTATGGAATAGAAGAATAAAGGGCTGTGACATCACAGCTGACCCATGAAAAGTTCCCCCTCCACTGAAACCCATCCAGGACTTTGATGACCTCTTTAGTATCCTTCAAATAACCTGGTGTTTTAGTAACAAACGGTTGGAGGAGTTGGCCAACCCACCTACACAACCGTTCATTAAGCGAATTTATACCTGATATGATGGGTCTCAGTGGAGGGGGAACAACCCCTTTATGCACTTTAGGCAACCCATGGAAAATGGGTGTTACAGGATGTTGTACAAACAAATACTTAAATTCTCGCTCTGTAAAATGACCCTGGTTCAACCCTTCCAAAAGGAGACATTGAGTTTTTGTGAAAATACTCTGGTGTGGTCTTCTTTTAGTGGCCTATAAGTCTCTGTATCATCCAAGATCGCAAAAGCCGATTCTAGATGATCCTTCCTATTCACAACCACTACCCTTCCTCCTTTAGCCACCGCTCTTACAATCACATTATCATTATCTTGTAATTCCTTCAATACACTTCTTTCCTCTCTATCCAAATTATCAATGTGAAATTTGTCTCTACAAGGGTTATGTAATTCCATAATATCATTTTCTATGGCTGTTTGAAGATCATCTAACACTGGAATCCTCGATTTCAATGGGTAAAATTCTGGGTTCTTAATATTTATTGCAGGGTCAAGACCTTTTACCTTCAGACTTTCATTATCATTAAGGCTAGATAATTCCAAAAGGCGACATTGTTCCTTAAATGTGAAGTTACTAAATTCATTTGTTCTCACATCAACATCCATTTTAGTTATTACATTATCAGTGCCTCCTTCTATACCTGAAAAATGACGTCTAATAGTCAACAAGCGTATGAAATTATTGACCTCTAATAGTGTATCAAACAAATGAAAGTGTTCTGTTGGACCAAAGTTTAAGCCCTTTGATAACAGTTTGGTTCAGATAATGGATATGAGGAAAGATTTAGCACGCTAAAATGCTTATTTTCCATATTAAATGTTTCTATTAAGTCAGATTTTGTACTTAAATTTCCTTCTATTAGTTGTAATTCTTTTGTATCTGATAGCGTGTTCTTCCCCCATTTATGTCTGTGTTTTCTCCCCGCTCTGTGGATATGTTTCTCTTTTTTCTTTGATTTGTATCTCTCATGTTTCTCCCCCTCTCTGGTTGTTCGTGTCTGTTCACATTTGTATGTGTTCCTTCTAAAAAACTATTACTGAGGGAAGTGGAGTCCATCTCAGAACCTTCAGACTCCCTATCTGAGGAACTAAATGAAACTTTTCTTTTTAAATTGCTACGAGTCTTATGGCTATCCCTCTTCTTCAAGATTGATTTCGGTGTAGAAAAATTCATTGTATGCCATTTGTAAACTTGTCCATTATCATAGTCCGCTTTGTCCCTTTGGAACTTCTTTTTCAAATCTGTGATATTCTCTTCTAATTTGTCTATACGTGATTTGATCTTATGATATAGATTATCCTGTTCCCGGGTAAAAGTGAACTTTTTCAACTCTTCTTTAGTTTTAGCAATATCCACTTTCTCTTCCTCATTCTCTGTTATGAGTTTCATTAGTCTTTGTGAACAATCAGATAATATATCTTCCCATTGCTCTTTAAAGTTATCGCTATATTGGAAATTTATTCAGCCTCATCATATTTTTCTCTATATACATGCTCAATGTTTTATAATCCCACCATGTTTTTATCTCCAGTGTTAATAATCTTTGTAATTTAGATATAATTTGCTCACAATCCACATGATCACCAAAAACTGCCATGAATCTATTTTTGCGGTATCATTGTCCATATCAAATTCTCTTGTTTATTGTATTCAATCAATGCATAAAATTCAATATATTGATATATATTATTGTTCTTGCTCCGAACTGGGGAGTTACATCCGAGCAAGGCCGAATGAGGAAGAATATAAGGAGTGAAACTGAATATTTGCCGATGGATGGGCTGAGTATTTTCCTTTCCCTTTACCCCACGATGTACAGCAACAGATTGATTCCCCGCAGGAATGTGGAAAGACTGACGAATAGGAAAGGCAGATGTGGATGGGGGGGTAGGAGGAGGATGGGGGGTAGGAGGAGGATGGGGGGTAGGAGGAGGATGGGGAGGGTGTTGGGACTGCAAGCAGTGTAGGCAGTCATAGGCCAAATTCAGGATACCGGTCCTACACACTTGCGAACTGGCAGGACTCAGTTGCTCCAGCACAGGGGCCACACTTAGGAGGAACAATGCACTATTTGAGAGATTATCCAACGATGCTGCCCCCTCCAGTCGTCGAATAGGTTCCAACATTTCTTCTCTGAAATTTTGCATATTCGGCCAATCTCAACCAGGATTCGCGTGTCATACTTGAGAGATCATTTAAGTATGACGTGCATCTCCTGCCTCCTCTCTCCCCACCCTGCAGCTGCCGAAAATTGGCGTCTATAGCCTCTCTTGGAGCTGCTGAGTGGGAGGGAGCAGGCAGGGAAACCGATTGGTCCTGCCTTCGAATGGTCGGCCTGAGGAACTCCATTTGGGCAGCAAAGATGTGTGGCCTGGTGTTGGAGGCCCCAGACCCACTTGGAGCACTCTCTTGTGCTGTAATGTCCCTCCGGAATCGATCTCGCATTGAGCGCCAGCGCAGTTTCACACTATCGACTGGAAGATAATATAAAAAATAAAAGTCAAAAAATGAGCAAAAAAAATCCACCACATAAAAACAGAAGAACCAAATAATTTAAACCATTTGCAAAAAAATAAAAACAACAGCTATTCACATACAAACATCTTATAATGGGAAAGAGTGGCTCAGTGGTTAGCCGTGCAGCGCTGAAGTCCTGGGTTTGAATAGTTACAAAGACATCTACAAGGAGTTTGTATGTTCTCACAGTGTTTGCATGCATTTCCACCCATACTCAATACTCAAAATCCATACTGTTTGGCAAAATGTAGACAGTGAGACCTTCATGTGACTCGCAATCTACATTTAAAAAAAATGTCTAAATCCAATAAAGTATTCCAAAAAAAATAAAAAAAGGAACATTTAAAATAATCACAAATACATTCCAAATTACTGCTCACCAGCAGCCGCCTGATCACATGGACTGAACTTATCCCAGCCAGGGACGACCAGACATGACCGTTCCTCCCACATCCTTTGCTTTGCCCCGTGGTCCATGTACCAGCGGTCGGCCGGGTCCCATAGGGCTCTACGTGTCCCCACCAGCTGGATCAGGAGATCACTCTCTATTCGAAAGTTCCTCTGACCCTCGCAAATGGGTTGATCCCTCTGGAAAAAAAAACAAAAAAAAAAACATATCCATCCTAACCTCGACTATTACAATCAAACTTTGTGAGAAAATACTTAAAATTTTCTTTAAAAAAAAATGGCAAAATATTCTCTATAGGGGCTCAATGAGTAAGTACATTATTTGTCTGCTCGAGACACATGAGACACTGACTTATACAGTAGCTCGGTGTATGGGGGCTAATATTTCTTAACATCATTATATTGATGCCAATACAAAATTTGGTTAGATCCCTGCCGATCACCAGCACGGCGGCCTCTTCCTCGGCCTCTCCTGCCATGAGAACCACGCGACGAAGCTTCAGGGTCCTTCCCCCAAAAAAAATAGATTTAACTAACAATACATTGAGACTAGAAGTCTTCAAAATAGCAGATCAATTACAAAACATAAGTGACTGGAGTAAAGGGCAAATTAATAATTTTGGCAGAAATTACAACTTTATACTCACTAATTGGGGTGATACTGTAGAACTATAGCTTGGCTCATCCTGAGTGGGGGGTGATGTCCTAGAAAGATTTTTTTGCATAAATTATCATTTGTAAAATTAACATTTGAGTTAACATTTGTTTCCAGGATATAGACCACACTAATTTCATGTAAAGGGCAAAAAAACAAACAAACATAATTTCATGATTCTGTTGGATTAAAAAATAAAATTTAAAAAATAAAAAATTAAACAAAAACAAAAATAATTACACTCACCAGATGATGAGCTGCCTCAGGTGAATTGGGGGCCACATCTTCCAATTCCGGAGATGACATCTACAAATTTTAAAAAATCTGTTTTAAAAAACAAATACACTATTGTGAAAAAATGTCAAACATCTAATTTTGTTCCAAATGTGTGTTTAAAATGAAATTTTTCATATTGATAAAAAAAAATAAAAATATATATATTATATATACATACACAGTAGATATATATGTACACATACTTACAACTCTACACTGGCTGCGTGCAGGCCTCCCGCTTTCATTCCTAGGATCAGTGGGGCGGCTTGGATTTGACATTTTTAGTTTATTTCAAATTTTGCAAAATATTTTTCAAAGAAGTCTAAAAACAAAAAAAAAATATAAAAAGGATTATAAGATACAGTATGTGTTAATTGCTTTAAATTAACTGCAAACATTTTATAAAAAATTTTTAATACAACCAATTTTGTGTGTATTTTGCCAAAAATGAATCGGCATACAGGTGTATAATTGTTGACTATATCTTTCAACAGCGTGGTTAAATTAATAAAATGGGAATAGAGATCGGCAGTGGGGTACAGTCACATACCGTGTTTCCCCAAAAGTAAGACAGTGTCCTACATTCTTTTTACCCCCAAAAGTCCCACTATGTCTTACTTTCGGGGTGTGTCTTATATTGGGGAAAAAAAATGTCGATTTTTGTTTTAACCATAAAATTAACATTTATTAACAACCTGAACAGTATGGCAGTCACCAGAAATCAGTTTTATAAAAGCAAGTGCCAAGAATGTCTTGTTACAACCGTATCATGACGGTATTTCTACCGTATGTGTAACATGTAAAACAGTGAAAAACGGTAACGAACGAACAGTCTGAATATGTTACCGTATACTGGAAGATAAAACAGATTTATTCCATGACAGCCATGTCATCATCTTCAGGATCATCATCATAAACATCCACACTCTGAGGTTCCTGTGGATTTTCTTGGGACTCTCGGGACTCCATTTCCTGCTGAATCATTGGCCCATATCTCTCATGGGTAGCAACGGCACGGTCCTGAAATGAGCAGGTCTTGTCCAGGTAGCCAGCTCGCAGTGCATTTGCAACGCAGGTGTCAGTGATCTTATCCCATGAATTCTTCACCCAGTTCACAATCTCTGGCAGTCTGGACTTTACAAAGTTCCCACGTACATTTCTCTCCATTCGGTTTTCAATGTAGTCATTGATTTCCGCACGCAGATAGTCCTTGAACGGCTTGTTAATGGCGATATCCAGAGTCTGGAGATAAGCCGTCATCCCTGCAGGAATCATGATTTGGTCGATTCTCCGCTCATGATGGAAGTTTTTCATGTTTTTGGCGCGGTGTGTGCTGGCTGCATCCCAGATCAGCGTCCCTCTTTTGTTCCCTTGCATGACAAGCAGCAGCATTAAATCAATCCACTTCCTTATAACAGCTTGTGTGGCCCGGGCTTTTTCAGCTTCCAGCACATAAATGCCAGAAACCCGCTCAATCTTGTCCTTCTTGCCCTTTGCAATGAGTAGCGGTGTTACTTTAGTGCCATCCAGACGAATCGCCAAAATGCAGGTGACACGTGCACTTTCATAAGCGGTGGAGGGAACGTACACTGAGGAGGCACCTCGCTGATCAATGGTGGTTTGAGCTGCTTGGCCCATGAACACGGCAGTTTCATCCATGGCGATCATGTTGCAAAGACTGTATTTAGAGAAGTCAATGTCATCTACAAACTTCTTGTAGGCAAATGCACGTTTAAGAATCTCAGCATCTTCCAGCCTAAAGAGGGTTGTGGATCTTCTCATAGACAGGTCATTGCGTCCAAGAAAGTTATCCAACCAGTGCTGTGATGCCTTGAATTGTTCAGGGGAAATGTCAAACTGTGGTGCCAATGCAAGGGCATATTCCTGAATCTGAGCCCTGGTCACCACCAATGTCCTTGCTCTCCTGTCTGCAACCCACTCAGAGACCAGGCTTTCCAGCTCTGTATATATTGGTTGACGACCACATCCAATCTCGCGCGTTTTAGCCATTCCGCTCTCCACTTTTTCACTCAGGTTAGTGTATTCTGCACGCCATTTTTGGACCAGTCGGTGATCCAACATTTTCTCCTTGCAGAACTCCAATACATTTTTGCCCCAAGATTCTTCGACAATTGCTTTTTTTATACTCCACGGTGTAGCTCTTCCTTTTACTACTGGAACCGGAAGCGCTCATGTCTAGGGGCAAAAATATAGCGTACGGTATAAGCATTGCTTATGGTTCCATATCACAGTCTCCCATAGGGTTACAGCCCCATACAGTATCCCACACAGCCTCCCATAAGGTTACAGCCCCATACAGTATCCCACACAGCCTCCCATAAGGTTACAGCCCCATACAGTATCCCACACAGCCTTCCTTAGGGTTACAGCCCCATACTGTATCCCACACAGCCTTCCTTAGGGTTACAGCCCCATACAGTATCCCACACAGCCTCCCATAAGGTTACAGCCCCATACAGTATCCCACACAGCCTCCCATAAGGTTACAGCCCCATACAGTATCCCACACAGCCTCCCATAAGGTTACAGCCCCATACAGTATCCCACACAGCCTTCCTTAGGGTTACAGCCCCATACTGTATCCCACACAGCCTTCCTTAGGGTTACAGCCCCATACAGTATCCCACACAGTCTCCCATAAGGTTACAGCCCCATACAGTATCCCACAGCAATCGCAGCAAGTCTCCATGCAATGTACCATATGGGGACTTGCCGCGATTGCGCCGTGTACCGCAAGTTAAGGAAACTTTACATGGTGCATTTTGTGAATTGCTTACCGTACTTGGTACCGTAATGAGGATCGGATCAATTCCTCTGCAGTGCTGGGTAGAGGTGTGGCTTCTTCCTCATGCAGGAGCCGCTGGGCCAATCAGAGCGGCCGCCAGCGGCTGCACGAGGGCCCTGAGGCTGCTTGTTTTTGATGGACCACGCGGCCTCCACATCCCTCCGCTCATTCCGCTCCAGATCCTTCCGCATCCCGCTCTAATCGGCCGCATCCCACTGTTAAAGGTACCGGTACTATGTCTTATATTTTTTCAACGTACGGTACAGTTTGCTATGTCTTACTTTCGGGGTATGTCTTACATTAGCCCATCCCCCGTAACACCCCACTACGTCTTACTATCGGGGGTGTCTTACTATTGGGGAAACACGGTAGTAGATGAAGTTGGATAGACATTAGTCCATCAAGTCCAACCTATAACCCTACAATCCCCTACAGTGTCGATCCAGGGGAAGGCAAAAAAAAAACCCCATGAGGCTCCTGCCAATTGCCCCAATTCAGAGTAGTTTGTCTTTAAAAGGATTAAATCATTAAAAAAAAATTTTCTCCCTAACACGTACAAATAGCCTTAAAAGAGGAGCTGTCATCACTTGGGGCACATTGTTACGGTTCTGTGTGTATATATAAAATAATGAACACAACCAGAACCGCTAAGCTGCAGAGCACTGCAGCGAGGTCCACAGGCCCAGATGGGCAGCCGTATGTCTGAATATGAACCACCAGTTAAACTGCACTGGCAGTGATGTTGTGCGGCACAAATGTGAACAGGCTGCAAGAGACTCTCTAGTTAACTTCACTGGGAGAGCATGCCTATATATAGCAGTTGAGTGAAGTCAAATGAAGCCTTGCAAGAAGCACCTGCTAAATACAGCAGGGGAACCAGGCCCTAGCATATGCTTCACTCTGCTGCACAAACAAGACTGCCAGGGGTTGGACAGTCACACAACAAACTCCTAAACCTGCCAGGAGCTGCACAGCAGTTAGACAAGAAATAGGCTTACTGATTCCAAACAGCAGAGCCAAGGAATCCTAACTTGGTCCCTAGACAGCTCCTGCCATTGACTGGAACCTGGCCCTAACCTCCTGTCTCTAAGTATTTCTAGTCAAAGTGTGAGCACCGGGCGGGCCTCGGCTCACACTATTTAAAGGCTAGTCCCCGCCCAACAGGGGCGGTTGCATGACATCACCGATCATGCTCAGTATGGCCAAAATGGGACTTAGCCTCTGAGCGGACCCAAAATGTCTGAGCATGCTCAGTGGGCCGAAAGCTGGACTTAGACTTCAGACACCTCACTGCACAACGCCGAGGGCGAGGTTTGGATTGGCCCGCAGGTGACGCTATGCACTGGACGGGAAGCCTGCGGGACCTAATCCTAACACACATGCGTTTTTATATACTGATAGAAAGCCGACAGCGCACTGAATTCAGCGCACTGTTGGCTTTCTAGCGGTATGTAAAACCGCATGTTGCCCCAAGTGTTGAAAGGTCCTCTTCAAGGCTAGTCCTACGTGTTAGGGATCACACAAAAAAAATGGTTTTAATGATTGATAGGGGGATTTTTTATTTCAATAAAATATTTAGTCTTTGGTGTGTGTCTTTCTTTACCCATCATTTACACTAGGTCCTTAATAATGGAGCTGTCTAATTGACAGACTCCATTACCAAGGCTGGGGCTTACTGTCGTCTGCCATAAAGGAAGACGGTAACCCTCTCACCTCAAAATCATTACCCCGGTACCCAGCACCACCAGGGGTGCCGGGAAGAGCTGGGTCCAATCCAGTAAGTGACCATTTATTGATGGTCATTTCCTGGGGCGGCTGCAGTCTTTTATTTCTAGGTTGGGAGAGGCCAAACAGCGTGGGCTTTCCCACCTTGGTAATACCAGGCTGCTGCTGCTATTTTGGATCTGGCTGGTTATTGACATAAGGGGTGAAAGCACCCATTTTTTTATTTGGATTTTGAAGTCAAGAAGAGGTCCCCCTTTCTTTCTAAGGCCTCGTTCACATCTGCATCGGTAATCCGTTTGGGGGAGTCCGCATGGGGACCCCCCTAAATGGACTACCAAACGCATTTGCAATCGCTGTGCAGTGCAAGCACACAGATCCTCATAGACTATAATAGGGTCCATGTGCTTGCCCACCCCCAAAACAAAGAAACCCCGGAGATACTTACCAAATGCGTAGTCTATGCGGGTCTAAATCGAAAATGCCGCTTTCGGCTTCCAGGAGAGGGAGGGCGGCGTCGGCAAGTTATCCTCTTTGCACATGCGCAAAGAGGAGAGAAAAAAAAAAAAGCCTTGGAAAGCGGTGCACAAACGAAATGGAATCCGTTTGTGCACCGCATACCATAGCCCGTCAATGTAAAAACAGACAGTTCCTTCTGTAGGCCGGATGCTCTGTGCAGAGAAATATCAGCTTTGACTCTGCATGGAAAATGCAGCCTACAGACGGAATTGCCTCAAGCGGAGGTATGCTACTTACCATTCCGCACCCATTGAAATCAATGGGTTGTCATACGGCCGCACGTTATCAGTTTTTGAGCATTTCAAAAACTGATTACAGACGGAATGGCCGAACGCATGTGTGAACAGAGCATAAGGCTCTGCGTTTGCTAATTCGCTGCAGCATATTGACTCGATATTCGTTGGCATTGCAACACCGTTGTGACACGTACACCAATTATTTTGGCCAACACGACGCTCCTCCTCCTCTGGATAAATTACTCCTCAGGGAAACACTGTAGATGTTGTCAGTTGTGTATTATTTTGTTAGCTCTTCTTGAAGATTTAGCATCTACAATAAAGAGAAGACTGAAGTGTATGAGAACTGAAAAATAAAGGATATATTCAATTTTGTGAAATTACCTCCTGATCTTGATTAGTGCTCAGATTTTTCTTGGCCAATAACAATCGGTCCTGGCACTACCCGAACATTTGCTGCTGCTGCTTCTTCTGAAAACAACGCCCGCTTTAAAAGAACAAGTGCGTTGTGGATTATTTTTTAAAAAGTTTTCTTTTTTGATACGTGAAAAAAAATGGTTACATATGTATTTAACGACAGATAATCAATGTACACTTGGATCTTTTAGACCTGTAGAGTTTCTCTGTCCTCTACGTAACATTCAGCTATATCGTAGAATGAAGTCGCTGCAATATTCAAACTCACATCAGTGGAAATGGTAATAATCATGTTTTCATCTTCAGTTACAATTTCAGACTGCAAAATGTTTTTTTATACATTTTACCATTTTGTATCTCAAAATTTAAGACTGTTTCCAAACCAGTGTGACACTATAAATGATCAAACTAGAATCTCATGCAAACGTTTTTCAGATTTTGTTTGTCCCCTTTACGCTGTGACCATGTATGGATTTTCATGTGAATATCCCCACCGGGGGTGGGAGCGTAGGAATGGGCTGGGAACAGGAGGAGGATCAACATGGGGAGCAGGAGTTGGTTGTAAAGGTGGGCCAGATTGAAAATGGGGGTTGGGGTTGAGTAGAGGGCGAGATATTATAATCGTGTCCCCTACGCAAACTGCCAGAAGAAGCAGTGACAAGGCTGCCGGAGCTGGGTTATCATATAACCCAGTTCCGGCAGCTCAGGAGCAGACGAAGTCTACTGCCACAGCGATTTGTTGTCTTGGATGTGGCAGCTGGTGGCAGATAGCTGCCACATCATTGCCAAAAAATTACAGTGGTCCTCGCTGTTTACCCTCCAAATAAAGGACAGAGCCTGACTCTCCACCTCCAACTGTCTGTCCGTTATCTGAGGGGTCCTCCCAGTCTTCTCCTGGGTGGAAGGTGTGAGGGCAGGAGGGGCCCGATGTCGCCTTATCCTCCGGGTGACTGCCATCTGCTCATGAGCTTTCTCTGTACTGGGGGGAGCCACGGAAGATGCGCCTGAGGATGCCGGCAAAGCCACCCTGGAGAAAGAAGGGACGTGGGAATTTGGTTGGCCTCTCTCCGGTTCATGAGAGGAGCAGGCAGGCAGGCTTGGTGGGTCGCTCTCCCTTTGCTGCAGCTCCTCTTGTTGGTGAGCAGGGTCCTGGTAACACAGTGTCTGCTCGGTGTCCATATTCCCTTTTGTTTTTGAGACTATTATAAATGTGAAAGTGTTATGGTTCTGGGTACATATACAAAAATAATATTTTGAAACCGCAGAACCTCTTGGGCTGCAAAGGCACTGCAGCGAGGTCCACAGGCCCTATGGGCGGCTGTATGTCTGTGTGCAACAGTACAGCACAGTGTGAACTGGGAGCAACACAAGTTCACCAGTTAAACTCACTGAGTGAATGACAGTGCAGCTCCCAATGTGAACAGGTTGGAAACAAACACAAAACAGCTGTCCAGGGTTAACACTCACCCCAGGTCAGCGACAAACATAATCCCCTGCAGTAGCTAGGAGATCTCCTGCACACAGCTAGGAGCTTCCAACAGTGCCAGACAGGGCGAGCACGGCTACCTGGGAAACCACACCTGCTGCAGCTCCACAGGCTGGAACAATGTCTATTGCTCCGGGCCTTGGTGTAGAGCTGTCAGTCCTTCAGGATTTACAGGTCTATCTGATAGCACCCTACACTGCAACCTGCCTACTGTCATCAGGACTAGCAATTTCAGACAAAGTGTGAGCGCCAGGCGGGCGTCGACTCACTTCTTTTAAAGGGAAGTCCCCGCCCAATAGGGGCGGTGGCCATGACCTCACCGCTCATGCTCAGTCGGGGAGAACTGGCACTTAGGCTGTGAGCTGCTCCAAAAAGTCTGAGCATGCTCAGTTGGAGAAAACTGAGTCTTAGTCTCCAGAGACTTCACTGCACGCCGCCGGGAGCGAGGGTTGGATTGGCCCGCAGGTGGCGCTGTGCGCCGGAAGGCAAATCTGCGGGACCCCATCCTAACAGAAAGTTTGTGTGTTTGGATGTTTGTTCCTCAATCACGCAAAAACGACTGAACGGATTTGCATGAAATTTGCCACATACATACATAGGAACCCCGATTAAACCATAGGCTACTTTTTATCCTGGTAATGACGTCACTACACGACCGCAGTGAAGGAATTTAGGTTCACACAACAATAAAGGACCTGTGATGACGTCATCACAGGTCCTTGAGCCATTCTCAGATAGGATCATGCTAGGCAGTGGGCGGAGCTACATGCTATTATATGGGCGGAGCTATATAGGATGAAGCTGGACAGTGTGAAAGCTGATGAAAATGGAGTCTCATAGAAGATCAGGAGACTACAGATCATGCAGACTGTGTGTGGGCAAGAGGAGTATATCGGGTGTAGTTTCAGTGAGTACTACAGGGAAAACTTTGGCACATTTCAGCAACAGCCGTTTGTAACACAGAAGCTGCTCAGACACATAACCGAACCCCTGTAATCACAATTGCCCGATGTAGCAGAGTTTAAATCTGTGAAAAGGCTTTGGGGTGTAAATGCCCACTATACCCCTTGATGAATTCTGTGAGGGGTGTAGTTTCCAGAATGGGGTCCTTTTTTTTAGGGGGGGGGGGGTTCCTTTGTATTAGTACTCTAGGGTCTCTGCAAATGAGACATGGTGCCTGCAAATGATTCCAGCAAAATCTGCTTTTCAAACTCGGTGTTGCTCCTTCCCTTCCATGCGCTGTCGTGTGGCCAAAAATCAGTTTACACCCACATGCGGGGTATTTCTGTGCTCCGGAGAAATTACATAACAAAATCTGAGATGCATTTTTTCCTTTAACCCTTTGGGAATGTGTTAATTTTAGGGCTATATGACTGTATTAGTGAAAAAAAATGAAATGTCTAAATTTCACCTCCATATTGTTTTAATTTTTGTGAAATGCTTAAAGGGTTAACAAACATCCCAAATGCTGTTTTGAATTATTTGAGGGGTGAAGTTTTGAAAACGGAGTGATTTATGGGAGTTTCTATTATATGAGCCTTTATAATCCCCTTCAGAACTGAAGCGGTCCCTAAAAAATGAGTTTGGGAAATTTTCTTGTAAATCTGGAAAATCGCTGTTAGGGTGCATTCACACTGAGTAAACGCTAGCTTATTCTGAACGTAAAACACGTTCAGAATAAGTGGCGTCTAAAGCAGCTCCATTCATTTCTATGGGAGCGGGGATACGAGCGCTCCCCATAGAAATGAATGGGCTGCTTCTTTCACTCCGTGCAGTCCCATTGAAGTGAATGGGGAGTGCCGGCGTATACGGCAAGCTCTGCTCATGCCGGAGCGTACACGCCGGCACTCCCCATTCACTTCAATGGGACTGCACGGAGTGAAAGAAGCAGCCCATTCATTTCTATGGGGAGCGCTCGTATCCCCGCTCCCATAGAAATGAATGGAGCTGCTTTAGACGCCGCTTATTCTGAACGTGTTTTACGTTCAGAATAAGCTAGCGTTTACTCAGTATGAATTCACCCTTACACTTCAAAGCCTTCTAACATCCAAAATAAATTAAAAGACGATCAAAAGATGATGCCGATATAAAGCCGAGATATGGAAGATAATATTTATTCATGTATTTGTGTGATATAGCTATCTGTTTGAAAAACAGAGCAGTTCACATTTTGAAAATTGTGATTTTTTTTTTAAGAATAAATACACAAATATTGATTCGATTTTACCACTAACATGAAGTACAGTGTGTCACGAGAAAACAATCTCAAAATCACTTGTGTAAGTTAAAGCGTCTCAAAGTTATTGCCGTATAAGATGACATGTCAGTTTTGAAAAACGAGGCCTGGTCCTTAAGGCACTTTTGGGCGGTGTCATTAAGGGGTTAATAGTATGACCTGGTTGCAAGCTGGTTGCATGGAGCGTAGTATTCCCTGCTTGTGGTTTGCGATGTAATTTCGTGATTTTTTTTTTTTCAATTAGTGATGCCACCAATAAGTGTTACGTTCAAAAAAGTCGCTACTATCTTTATTGTAATTGGAAATGAATTTGAGTTGATAAGAATTGCTGTTGATGTGGTCGGTGAAGGCTAAAGTTGTCCCCCGACCACACCAACAGCCTATCATCTATATAACTATATATCTTCCATAAAAATGTCTCAGATGCAAATAGATTATGGACAGAGAAAATACAGTATTCCTCCCACCAAGCCATGGTAAGATTAGCTAGGGATGGTGAAAATTTTGCCCCATGGGTACTCCGCACAACTGTAAGAAGAATTCCTCATTAAACATGAAATAATTATGCGTAAGCAAGTATTCTACTATTTCAGTAAATTACTCGCCGAAATCTTCTGAATAGTTGGAATAGGAGGATAAATAATAGGAAAGTGCTTCCCATGCTAGAATATAAAGAAACAACATCGCAGGTTACCCATTTGACATTGGAGCTCCATTCAAAATTTTTGAATGTTTTTTAAATAGATCTTTAGTGTCCTTTATAAACCCTGGTGTGTGTGCTACTAGTGGTTGGAGTATCAAATCGATCCACGCACATACATGTTCATTTATAGAACCGATGCCCGCTATAATGGGTCTGAGTGGTGGAGGAAATTGATTCTTATGGACTTTAGGCAAGCCATGGAAGATGGGTGTTGTAGGATGTTCTACGTGTAGGAACTCAACCTCTTTTTCTGTAAGAAAGCCTAGAGCTATTCCGCTTTTTAATATTTTAAGTAAAGTTTTCAAAAACATTTCAGTAGGATTAAGTTTTTTGACAGGGTCCCCAAGAAGCTGAAATAATGAATGGATAGTGGTCATGATCCAGTTAAAAAATTAAAGTTGAAATATTAGTCAGATTATTGGTTAATCTATATTTTGTCTCCCCCTATTCTCTGAGGTAATTTTTGATGGTGCTTACCTGTTGGAGGGTCAAGCGGAGGTCAGCTGTGCAAGTCACGAGCAGCTTCTGGAAGATTCTGGTTTTTCTGATTGGTCAGCTGTTGAAAATCGGTGGGAAAAAGGAAGATAAAAGGCACATCAGCTGTTCAGTTACCTGTCAGTCGTCTGAAGAATCGGACACCCCCCCCCCCCCCCTCTTGCTACAGGACTTGCCGCGATTCTTTTTTAGTGGGGTTTTAGTTTTATTTAATATTCTGGTTCATATGGTTTGTTGGGATTTTGTTGGGGCTTGTGCCACCATGTAGGTAGTGGTATCCCTCAGGATGTGCATTACACTTTGTAATTTTGCTTCGGCTTGGCATATAACAATGTCTTTATTTAGTTCCAGTTCTTTCTTTCCTGTTTTGTTAGGTTGTGTATTTGTGGGGTATTTTTTTTGGTGAAGTTTTATTAGATCTTTTCCTACAGAGGGCCAGAACCCTTGAGGACAAAAGGTAATATCCTGGGTTGGTGAGAGTAACTTTAGCCCTATCAGTGGTCTTATGTGTGGGAATGGTTTCTAAGGATTGTATATTTACTAAGCATACTTGTTCCTGTAATCATGCCGATCACCAAACACTACGAACAATATGCAAACGCACACAACAAAAACACAAATGACACCTTGCATTGGTTTTATCTGTCTATATATTGAACTATAGTCCGTGCAGCTAGCTATGTGTTATGGTTTGCTGGGTTTATAAAAAAAAAAAAAAAATGAAACCCTAAGGAGCCCGCTGGGCTCTGGACCACAGAAGCGCCCTGGTGTGAACAGGGTCTGACAGACGTCACTGCCAGCCCTCTACACACCCTAGTTCGCTCTGTTCAATCACAGCGGCCTGTGCAGGTCAGAGCAGCGCCATACCAGAAAACAAAACCACAAAAAGGATTGATGGGTGCCAGGATAACCTGTTCGTCCCACCGAGACAAAAATAAATTAGCTAACGAAGGAGAGAAGGGGGCACCCATAAATAAAATTAATTCAAAAACAAGAAAAAATTGTGTTTGAGTAAAAATTGAGCAAGTGACAAAATATATTCATTAGTAGCTGCTGTATATAAACTATATCTATAAAGATGATACCCCATGGGGGATGCTAGGATAGAGAGAGCAAATATCACAAGAGAGCCAGGACATATCGCTTGTCCAATGAAAATCATCAAATGAGCGCAATAGCTCTTTGCTGTCTTTAATATATCCCATGGTTCTGAAAACCAGGGGTTGGAGAATTTTATCTAACCAAGCTCCTATACGTTCCGTAAGGGAATTACGTCCAGAGATTATTGGACGAAGAGTTAGGGGCTTAGTTGATTTGTGAATCTTTGGAAGCCCGTACATTGTAGGGACAGTGGGGGTTGGATTAAGTAAAAAAGTACCTTCAATTTGAGCAAGATACCCAAAGAGATTCCTTCCTCTATTAGATTTTTTAGAGCTAAACTGAACTCCTCTGTGGGATTGTAGGTAATTGATATGTTTCTCTGTCATCTAGGATGTTTTTACAACTTTTAACATATTCCTCATAATCCATGACCACCGTCTTGCCCCCCTTGTCCACTTTCTTCACTTTCAGATTTTTTAGATCTTTTAAGCTCAGATAATGCCTTTTTCTCTTTGTGTTAGATTATGTTTGGATTGTTTTTTGCTTTTTATTCTATCTTCCAACTGTATTAATTCCTCCTCGACCTTCTGTTGGAATTGACTGTAACATGAAGCCCTAGTATTGGTAGGATAATAATCCGAATTGCTTCTGTCTACCGATACTGTGTCTATGGTTTTCAAAATATCCACACCTTCATAATTGAGATCTATTAAACACTGCATTGTGCTGTGCTCCTGGAAAGTGGATTTTAAGGGAAGTGATTTTCTCTCAATGATGATATCACTTGTATTTGGCTGACTGAGCTTGTCTGAGGAATGGGAATTTGTTTCAAAGAAATGTTTTTTGATAGTAAGCAGTCGAATGAATTTATTGATGTCCAATGTTGTCTGGAATACGTTGAAATGTTTATCCGGGACAAAGTTGAGACCTTTGTCCAATAGTTTTAGTTGGTCCTGGGTTAATTGATCACGCTGGAATCCTTTTGTTCTACTGGTCTTTCCAGCGTTTCAACCTGGTGGTGTAACGTGGTCTCTTTCCTGTTCTTTCTTCCTCTTCTTCTGACAAGTCCTGCCCGTTTTTTGATGACATCATTCTAGGGTTGTGATATTTCTTTGTTTTCGAAAGAATCCAAACTAGTATCTATAGATTCTGAAGAAAAAATGCGTTGTCTATCCATTGATATTATGGATCAATCCGAGTCACCTCTGGAACTGAATGATACGTTCCTTCTTGTATTAGATCGTGCACCCTTCTTCAAGCTGTATTTTAATATTGGTTTAAGAAAAGGAGAGGAATTGTTGGAAGATTTTCTGTAAACATAAGTAGTTGTATAATCTTGAACATCTCTTAAGAATTTTTTCTTTTTTAGGTTCATGATTTTATCTTCTATATTTTCTATTTTTTTTTATTGATGTTTGATTCCCATTCTTTGAAGTTCTCCACAGGTTTCAATTTGTCAATTTTATCCTGGACTTTTGAAATTTCTTCCCTGATAGTTGTAAGCTTAGTATTTTCATATTCATATTCTCTATAGATAGTACAGGGTCTCTATAGATAGTATAGGGTCTCTATAAACAGTAAAAGGTCTCTATAGATAGTACAGGGTCTCTATAGATAGTATACAGTCTCTATAGATAGTACAGGGTCTCCATAGATAGTACAGGGTCTCTATAGGTAGTCTAGGGTCTCTATAGATAGTCTAGGGTCTCTATAGATAGTATAGGGTCTCTATAGATAGTATAGGGTCTCTATAGATAGTACAGGGTCTCTATAGGTAGTATACAGTCTCTATAGATAGTATAGGGTCTCTATAGATAGTACAGGGTCTCTATAGATAGTATAGGGTCTCTATAGATAGTACAGGGTCTCTATAGGTAGTATAGGGTCTCTATAGATAGTACAGGGTCTCTATAGATAGTACAGGGTCTCTATAGATAGTACAGGGTCTCTATAGGAAGTCCAGGGCCTCTATAGATAGTATAGGGTCTCTATAGAGAGTATAGGGTCTCACCACTAGAGGTCCTCAGAGCTCCCCATAATACATCTTGTCCACAAGTAGTTGCAGTAATACAGAAGAGCCACAAGATGGCGCCCAATCCTTCATTCTCTTCTTCGGATATTTCTTTATGGTAAAAAGAGGGAAGAAGAAAAGTAAAATATCCCAAAGGGGAAGAAAACAGAAGCCGCCTCAGAACTTCAGGCCCGGTTTTATCAATCCCTGCAAGACCCACCTGGAACGCCGCGCAGGCTCCTCCCTTTGCCTTGCGGCCGCAGCGGGCCCTTCTTACACCTGTGGGCCTATGGACCCCCAGGCCCCCACCTTGCGGCCCGCTGGCTCCCTTTCCCCCCTGTGCCCCCCTTTTTCGGTACCCACTTCCCCATTCCCTCGCTCCTTCCTCTACCTTGCCCCCCCCAGTCCCCTTCCCCCATCTTACCCCGTGCCTTCTTCCCCCCCCTGACCCTGTGCCCCCTTACCCACCCCAACCTGTGCCCCCGGCCTCACCCCACCCCGGGGTCCCCGTGCACCAAGGTTACAGGGGTGCATAGGGTCAGCAGACTGTGCAGCATCGGTGCTGCGGCCATGCACGGTGCGCGGCACAGGTAGACGGCAGTTTGTGGGAGTCCGGGAAAGTTCCCTCTACCTCTTCCCACCCCCGGGGCCCCAGCGGTCTCACCGCTCCACACCACCCACCGGGCTCCAGGGATGGCGCCGTGTGCGACTCTCGGCTGCCGGCATGCACAACGCCATTTTCTTCCTGTGGCTGTGCGGCCAGCTTGTGGCTGTATAGCTCCGCCCCCGCTGTCGCCTGGTCCAATCGGAGCGCCGCGCTTGACATTGTGACGTCATCACAGGTCCTTCAGCCTACATTGACCGTGAAGTCAGTGCTCGTGGTCGGCAAACCTGGCAATAAACGTGGATGTTGAGGCGCCTATATTCTACTCCTGGTGCCATTCTAGGTATGTGCAAAATTTGAGGGAAATCCGTTCGCCTGTTGCGACGTGATTGCGGAACAAACACAAACTTTTACATTTATAATATTAGTAGGATTTTGGATTTTTGTTAAAGGGATAAAATGTATATTTGGTATTCCCAGAATTCTGTCGAAACACAGAATACAGGAGACAGGTCATTTTGGCCGCAAAGTGAACGCCGTAAAAATGGAGCCTGTTTGAAAGTCGCACAAATGCAGTTTTTCTCCAGATCCACCCCATTCTGATCTTTTTTCCAGCTTCTCAGAACATTGTACAGAATAATAAATGGTTCCATTATGAAGAACAATTTGTTCCGCAAACATTAAAGGGATCTTATCATTAAAATGCTATTTTTTCTGGGTACCATGTCAGAATAGCCTTAAGAAAGACTATTCTTCTCCAACCTTTAGACGTGCCGCCGTTCGGTATAAATCCCGGTTTTCGTCGGCCGCAAGAAAAATGGCTACTTGCACAGTATTTTAAGCGGCCATTTTCTTGTGGCTGGCAGGCATGCACAGTCGGCTGCCTGAGGCCTAGAAGTTTGACCCCCCAGCGCCCCTAGTCTTTCATGAGGCTATTCGTACGTGGTACCTAGAAAAAAATTGCATTTTAATGATAGGATCCCTTTAAGCCCTCATATGGACCTGTGAGCGGGAAAATAAATAAATTATTGGTTTTGGAAGGTGAGGAGTCAAAAATGTAAAACAAAAATATAAAAATGCCACCAGTGGGAAGGGGTTAATTTTTGTCCATTTTTAATATTCCATGTTGTCTATATTTAAAAAAAAATAAAAATCTTGCAATACCAATTTTTGCCTTCTGTGACTTCCTTTCTCCTGTGGATGGACCATAGACACAATGGTCTGGAGCAGATCCTATTCACTTCTATGGTACAGTTTTCTGGGGCTTCTCTGTGACCTGTGCAGAGGTCACCCTTCTTGTCTACCTGTGAGTGCCCGGGTTCATAGGATAACTTGAAACGAGGTTTATAAATTTTTTATATTAATTAATAGCTGCTAAAGTATACAGTATATACATCAGTGGATGGTCAAGCCAATACAGGTAAAAACAAGGAATACAGTACAGAAAAATAAAATAGGATTTAAAAAAAGAAAACGAATACTAAATGAATCTGCAGTCTGGTGTGCAGGTTTTAAGAATATTGCCTCTAAAGGGAGTCTATCATTGTGAAAACTCAATTTGACCTAAACACAAGCTTGAATAGTCTTTAAAAAGAGGCTCTTCTACTGTCACCTTTACATTTTTGATTGACCCCGCCGTTTCTTTATAAATCGCTATAATAGCATATGTTAATGAACCCCACGGAGCGCCCTGGGCATTCCCCAGGGCCTCTGAGTACCCCCCCCCCAAAAAAAAAAAATAAAAAAAATAAAACAACCTGCGGAACCCAACTGGACTCTGAACTGAAGAGCTACCCACCCTGGGGTGAACGAAGCCCGACAGCGTCATTGCCAGGCTACACCACCATCTTTGTGTCTCTTTTAGATTTACAGAAACAGCCTCTGCAGCTCAGAGAAGCCACAAAAGAAATAAGAGTCCAGTCAGCGCTCCTGAGCTAGACTGAGACCATAAGAGTATCTGCTACCAGAGCTACCTGTAACAAACAGCTTGCTGACCAAAGGAAACTAAAAGTGAGATTCTATCTAAAGGGGTAATTCTAACTAAGACCAACTATAAGGTAACAGCACTGGAACCATGCACACATAGATTCAGGAATGCAATCCTGGAATGAGGCTAGGGCAGTGGGCTGAGCCACCTGCCTCCTTAAATAGGGGAAGGGCGGTCCCAACCAACCAGCCCAGCTGCCCACGCCGGGCGCACATTGGCTGACACCCCTGTCAGTCAGACAACCAACCATGCCCTGCTGCTGCAACAGAGGAGAGGGCTATGAACCGTCCACTTGGCCGCAGCTGCCGCACTGTCCTAACGCCTTTCATCCCACCTCTCCACTGCTTGTTCTGTTCTCCTCCTCCCCGTATATTCTGCCACCCAGATCACGCTCTTGCAGTACAAATCTCGTGCATGCGCAGTGCTGCTCCGTTCAGAGCAGTACTGCGCATGTCCAAGCGCTATTTTGGTGTAGTTTGCTGGAGAACTGAGCAAATTTTTTTATAGCTAAAAATTTTTTTAGTATTCCCTCTCTGCGTTAAGTTGATTTTTATGTACATGATTATTATTGTGTTGCTGGATTAACGTGTTACGCAGTGGCATAATTAAAGTCTTGTGGGCCCCAAGCTCATCCCTACAGCGAATTCTTGATAGTGACGGGTGCGGTGCGGTTTGGGTAATCTGTGGGTCTCCTTGGCTTATAGACCAGATGGAAGCTGCAATCTCAATACTTATGCCAGTGCATACGGGCCCCCCTAAGGCTCCTGGGCCCCGGTGTGACTGCATCTCCTCAAGTTACAACAAAACAGATAACTCCAGCATGCCACGGATAAATAAAAATTAACTTTTACTGAAAATATTTAAAACCATCTCAATGTACATGGATCCAAAACATAACACAAAAAGGACAGCTTAAGTGTTTCGGGCGTTTAAAAGAACAACCCCTTAGTCATAGCTACCAAACTACAAGTGAGAACATCGCTATATACTACTACACATCACTTACACCTGATATAGATTGACAATCATGCATGCAAATATGTTTAACCTCTGTTTGTGATAAACCACACAGAAATGCTAGATAATATACAATCCTTGTAATTGACTAATAAGATTAGTACAAATGCACCCTATCCAGAACAAAAATTGTCTCAATCATAAACTAACAAATTGTAGTCTTATAAATAAAAGGTAAGTACATCCATTTATCAGTATCACAATCGTAAGGTGTGAACATACGGCTAGTGGATTAATGATGGAGTTAACTATCGATATGTGCAGTAAAAAGTTTCCTAAGCACATTAATAATGAAAAATCCACATAGACACAAAAGTATTCATTGTGACGTTCATATATGCAACATACAACAATAAATACTCTCCAAACGATATGGTTATAAGTTGTCTTATACACAATATTAAATGGATTTAGAATAAAGAAAATGCTAGTGTATTACACCCAATAAATATTGATAAATGCTATACATTATGTATTGAACATCTGACCACTTGAACCGTATATTATAAACTATATACCTATACTTAATGACCATATGTGATAAACTATATACCTGTACAGATCAATAAATCAGTGACAAATCCTGATACCTGGTGTTGAGTCTCCAGATCCAATAGGCTTCTTGTTGTAAGAGGCGTTTGCGACGATCACCTCCCCTCATATTAGATTGCTGATGATCTATAACAAAAAATCTAAGAAATTCAGTATTTCCTTGGTGACATAAAATAAAGTGTTTAGATGCCCCCGACATGTTGTCACTGATGGTTTTTGTACAGTCAGGTAAGTGTTCAGCTATACGTATTTTTACATTACCTATGTACAAAAGGTTACATGATGTACATAAGATAGCATATATACAACAAAGCTGCTGTTACAATTGAAAAAACCCTTGATCATGTAAGGTTTTGTGTACTCTCTGAGGAAAAAGATGTGGTTTTTAGCGCAAATTTGCACACTGCACAGCGTAGGAGGCCACATCTATAAAGGCCCTTCACGTCTAACCAAGACCCCCTACCTCTTTGTTTAGATGTAAACAAGCTCGGACTTAACCTGTCCCTCAACGATTTACCCCTTTTGGCCACAAATCTCACTCCTTGTTCCAGTATATTTCATGTTTCGGAGTCTGTCAGTAATATGGGCAAGTTGCGCTTGATAATATGCTTGATGCAGCCAAACTGGGGGGTATATGGGGTTGAAAACGTAATAGGGGTCTTGTTGGACTTGATAACTGGGGACACAGTTTGTGAATCCGTTAACAAGTCCAATCTGTTCCTAGACTGTACTAATTTCAGCGCCCTGTCCAAAGTCCAACGGGGGTAACCCTGTTTCCTCAATCTGTTACAGGTAAGTTTCTATTGCTGTTGGAACGTATCCTGATTAGAACAAGATGGGTAAGCTCACCAACTGGAATAGACCGTATTATATATAATAAATAATAATAAATGTCTCCTCCCACCATGCCATAAATAAATTCGCAAGTTTGGGGGAGAACGGGGCCCCCATAGGGGCACCCCAGATCTGTAGAAAAAACATATGAAATAAAAAATAATTATGTTTCAAAAGAAAATCTGTAGCCTGCAACAAAAACTCACATAATTCCTCTGAATAGGAACTGTATTTATACAAATGATGAGACAATGCTATTAACGCGTGATCATGTGGGATGGATGAATAGAGGGAGCTGACATCACAACTAACCAATGAATAGTCAGATTGCCAAGAAAAACCAGCAAATACTTGAAGCAATGATTTGGAATCCCTTATATATCCTGGTGTGCGCTGTACCAGGGGTTGCAGGAGTTTATCTACCCAATTGCAAAGGTTTTCAGATATAGACCCTATCCCTGCAATGATTGGTCGGAGGGGGGGACATTGTGCATCCTTATGTATTTTAGGAACCCCATGGAAAACTGGTATAGTAGGGGATTTATTGATAAAATAAGTTTGTTTAGAAGAAGGAACGATGCCGAACTCCACCCGCTCCGAAACTAGCTGGTTCAATAGGTCAGAAAAAATTGTGGTGGGGTCTCCATCCAACCTACGATAAGTAGAAGTATCGTTTTAAACCGCCATGCAACCCTGTCTGTACTGTTCCCTATCCATAACAATGATTTTTGCCGCCCTTGTCAGCAATTTTAATAGTAATATTAGCATTATTTTGCAACTCCTGTAGTGCTATACGTTCTTTATACGTGAGATTAGAGCGGAAATTGGAGAAATTAAGGGACACATGAAGCTCTTTGAGGTCCCTCTCCACATTAGCCTGAAAGAGATTAAACGATGGAACTCTGGACTGGACAAAAATCTGGATTTTGTCCCAAAGGTGGGACTACATGTATATCTCTAATTGGATTATTATTACTAGAATAGTTCAAATCCATAAGTGCTAATGGCGTCGTTTGTTCGTGTACTCCCAATCCACTAAATTCATTTTTGTTCAACATAGAGTTGACACACAAATCAGAAATAGGTGGGTCCTTATTGTCTTCAAAGAAGTGTCTCTTAACCCCTTCCCGACATGCGCCGTAATAGTACGGCGCATGTCGGGTCTGTAACTATGGCGACCGCCCGGGAGCCGGGCGGCCACCATAGCCGCCGGGTGTCTACTGCTTTAAGCAGTAGACAACCAACTCTAATGCCTCCGATCGGTCCCCCGACCGATCGGAGGCATTAACTTCTCCGGCACCGCGGTCAAAGGCGCCGGAGGCGCCATTTTCCCGGCGGCGCATGGGCGCCGCCATTTTGCCCGGGATCGCCGGCTCCTGGAGCATGCTCCAGGGCCGACGTCCCGTTGCCATGACAGCCGGGAGCCTTGTACAGGTTCCCAGGCTTGTCTGCAAATCCTCTCTTTTGCAGGCTGGTCTATGCAGCCTGCAAAAGAAAGGATGATTTTTTGCAATGCATTAGCATTGTAATGCATTGCATTAGTGATCAGACCCCCTGGAGTTCAACACCCCTAGGGGGTCTAATAAATGCAAAAAATAAAAATAAAAAAAAAAGTAAAAAAAAAATATAAAAAAAATATAAAAAGTATTAAAAGTTCAAATCACCCCCCTTTCCCTAGTACACATATAAAAGTAGTTAAAAACTGTGAAACATATACATGTTAGGTATCCCCGCGTCCGAAATCGCCCGCTCTACAAATCTATAAAAATATTTTTCCTGTTCGGTAAACGCCGTAGCGGGAAAAATAGTTGAAAGTGCCAAACCGCCTTTTTTTCACTGTTTTGATTCTGATAAAAATTTGAATAAAAAGTGATCAAAGCAATAACATTTCCCGAAAATGGTAGAACTAAAAAGTACACCCGGCCCCGCAAAAAAGACGCCCTATGCATCCCCGTACACTTACGTATGAAAAAGTTACGGCCGTCGGAATATGTCGACTTTTAGAAAAAAAAAATTTTAACACAGTTTTGGAAATTTTTTTAGGGGTCAAAATGTAAATAAAACCAGATAAATTTGGTATCCCTGGAACCGTACCGAAACACACAATATAGGGGACATGTCATTTTGGCTGCACAGTGAACGCCGTAAAACCAAAGCCCGTAAGAAAGTCGCAGAAATGCATTTTTTCTTCAAATCCACCCCATTCTGAATTTTTTTCCTGCTTCCCAGTACATTCTACAGAATAATTAATGGTGGCATCATGAAGAAAAATTTGTCCCGCAAAAATTAAGACCTCATATGGCTCTGGGAGCGGAGAAATAAAAAAGTTATGGGGTTTAGAAGGAGGGGAGTCAAAAACGAAAAACCAAAATCAAAAAATGCCATCGGCGGGAAGGGGTTAACAGTTATAAGTCTGACTAAACGATTGGCATCCAGGATGGTGTGGAAGACGTTAAAATTCGATGTTGGAACAAAATTTAACCCCTTGGAGAGAACCTTGAGATGAGAAATAGACAATGGTGTACTAGATAAATTAACAATATCCTTATAGGGTTGAGCAAGACATGTTATTGATGGTTGGCTCGTACTATGACAATCGCTGGTATCTCGGTCATGGGTTAATAGTTCCTCCTGTTGGATCGTGTCATATATTGTTTTCTTTTGGTGTGCTTCCTGCCACCTCGGTGTGATCGTTTTTTGACTTGTTATGACCACTTGTCGTTTCCAAAAAATCTGTTGAACTGTCTGATAACAGATCACTGCGGCAAAAAAAGAGACATAAGATTCTTTGGAGGACTCGAAAGACATTTTTCTGTTGGTGGAACTGTGTTTTTTATTATTTTTGAGAATAGATTTAGGAAGTTTGTCACGTACAAATGATGGATTCTTTCTATATACAAATCCACATGAGTCATATGTGTCACGAGTAAATTTTTTCTTTTTAATGGCCATTATTTCTATTTCCATTTTGTCCACTTTTTTCATAATCGATGCATGCTGGTCAATATTCTGCTGTGTACTTTCAATAGGTTCTAGTTTCCGACATAAATCATCTATGTTAGTCTTAATAGATTCCAATTTTTTTGCTCATATTCAACAATAAGACGCATAAGTTTCATAGAACATTCAGATAAAGTGTCATTCCACAATTTCTCAAAAGCATTGTCATATATAAACGTGGGATGTTTTTTGATACGTAGTCCACGAGGGATCATGTTTTTAGATATATATTGACTTAAGGCAGTTGAATCCCAGAATATCTTGACCTCTTGTAAAAGGAGCTTTTCCCATCTTAAAAATAAATCCTCAAATTACACTCCAGATGTTACGTCCTCGCAGGGTTAAATGTGCTGCTTATGGATGTATATAGTCAATGGATGGTCCAGATGTATGTTATCCTTTCTATATTTCAGCCTTTAGGGTTGGTCATCGCAACGTCACGACATGACTCACTATACTGAGTAAATCATAATTGGGTCCTGGCTCCTAAAACTGCCCAGAAAATTACTGATGACTTATGCCCTTCTCTTCACCGGCCTATATAAGTTATGTTATCCATTACCAGCTACTACAGAGTTTCCTCACAGGTTCTCAACCCCTCAGGGGGAACACATTTTTTGCATTCATTACGTACTCAAAGAGGAGGAAATCACCAAGGTCATGGAATATCTGAGCAACTGCCGGTTAGGGAGCGTTCACACTACCGTAGTTGACATTAGCAGCGGACACTAGCTGGGTCCGTTACATTTTGCATTGATTTAAATGGACATCGGGTGCGTTCTTTTACTGTCCGTGGGTGTCCTTAAGTGTCCGTTCACAAACATGTCCGACTTTTCAAGCAGACGGCAAAACCCAACATGTAGTGATGGATATTCAGTAGCAGAGTTGTCTCCTGTGGACATAACCTGATGATTCTGTCCTGAGCGCCTAAGGCTACGTTCACATCTGTGCAGGAGTCTCCACTGAAAATCAAAGGGAAAAAGTCCTGCATGGTTTCTATAATCAATGGGCTCTGTGTGTAACCGCTATTATTGCAATCTGCCTCCGATGGACCAGGACAACGGACAGCCATTGCTACTGTATGGTTTGTGATTAGTGGTCTGGAGCGCTGGGATAAAATCTGACCAAAAACAATATCTGCAAGGAGATTGTGGGTTTCCTCTCATACTCCAAAGACAATACTGATAGAGAAGGTTGATTTTCCTTTCTATTGGATTTGTTACAAGTGTTATTCTCTCTTACATTCTGCAGCATGGAGCTCTCTCTCTATCAGACACCTGACCCAGCACCCAAAAAGTTACCTGTGTTAGTATTTATAGTAATCTATAGGATTCAGTCTGTGTCCCTATATACTTGCTTAATCAATGCAATGAATTTCACCTTGTGGATTGAGCTAAACTCAAGTCACAAAGCAAGTTCTAATCCATGGCCGCAGTGTCATCCTAAATCCTGGATTATTCCTTGGCAGGTGCCTGTGACGCACATAAACAAGTACACAAAAATAGATATAGTGTAGTAGACCTAGTGTAAGGAGAATGACACGGCAATACAAAAGAGGCAAACACAACGTTCAGGACTAACAAGTTCAGTACAAACCACACCTTAAATTGGATGAAACTATAGATTCCCAGGGGCCCCAAGAATATTCTACACAATCTATAATACATAGTGTATGACAATGTCAGGGCTCCCAGGACTATATACATCTATAATACATAGTGTATGACACTGTCAGGACTCCTAGGACTATATATATCTATAATACATAGTGTATGACACTGTCAGGGCTCCTAGGACTATATATATCTATAATACATAGTGTATGACACTGTCAGGACTCCTAGGACTATATATATCTATAATACATAGTGTATGACACTGTCAGGGCTCCTAGGACTATATATATCTATAATACATAGTGTATGACACTGTCAGGACTCCTAGGACTATATATATCTATAATACATAGTGTATGACACTGTCAGGACTCCTAGGACTATATATCTATAATACATAGTGTATGACACTGTCAGGGCTCCTAGGACTATATATATCTATAATACATAGTGTATGACACTGTCAGGACTCCTAGGACTATATATATCTATAATACATAGTGTATGACACTGTCAGGGCTCCTAGGACTATATATATCTATAATACATAGTGTATGACACTGTCAGGGCTCCTAGGACTATATATATCTATAATACATAGTGTATGACACTGTCAGGGCTCCTAGGACTATATATATCTATAATACATAGTGTATAACACTGTCAGGGCTCCTAGGACTATATATATCTATAATACATAGTGTATGACACTGTCAGGGCTCCTAGGACTATATATCTATAATACATAGTGTATGACACGGTCAAGACTCCTAGGACTATATACATCTATAATACATAGTGTATGACACTGTCAGGGCTCCTAGGACTATATATATCTATAATACATAGTGTATGACACTGTCAGGGCTCCTAGGACTATATATATCTATAATACATAGTGTATGACACTGTCAGGGCTCCTAGGACTATATATATCTATAATACATAGTGTATGACACTGTCAGGGCTCCTAGGACTATATATATCTATAATACATAGTGTATGACACTGTCAGGGCTCCTAGGACTATATATATCTATAATACATAGTGTATGACACTGTCAGGGCTCCTAGGACTATATATATCTATAATACATAGTGTATGACACTGTCAGGGCTCCTAGGACTATATATATCTATAATACATAGTGTATGACACTGTCAGGGCTCCTAGGACTATATATCTATAATACATAGTGTATGACACTGTTAGGGCTCCTAGGACTATATATATCTATAATACATAGGTTCCTAGGAGCTCTGACCGTGTCTTGCATAAAACCCCTTCTGGTCAGTTGTAGCTTAAAGGGGTTGTCCAGGATAAATTAGTTTAATTACAAATGTTCCTGTTTTCTACCCGTAAAGCCTCTCTAGTTCCGGCCACTAAGTGTCTCCCTTCCAGCTAATTTGCAGTTTACTTCTCGTTGCTAGTGAACGTCTATGGCTGAGACCAGAATGGAGTGGGGGGGGAGTTAGTAAAATGCTGTTTCTGATTTGGCACTGAGAACACATTTACAGGGTCCCGGCATTTGAAGGGATTCAGTAGTGGAAAGTTTGTAAAAAATACTAACAAAGTTTAAGTGCTGGTTTTGCTTGTATTGCCGGGGCCCCACTGGGTGTAAACGCCGCGATTTTGCCTGCAGCGAAGATGCTGCGGGAAAAATCGTGGAGTTATGCAGTGCAGAAAAAGTGGATGGGATTCATGCGAATCTCATCCCCACTTTGAGGAAAAGATCGCAGCACGGACACGTTGCCGTCGCGGCTTTGCAAATCGTAGCATCTCAATTATATACGGAAACGCCGGTGGCTTTCCCATAGATATAATGTTAAGAGAAAGTCTGCGGAGGAAAACTCTGCGAACTTTCTCTTAAAAGTGGTGCGGAAAGAACCGCAATGCGTTCGCACAGCGGTTCTTTACACATCGCTTTAGTGCTGCGGATACGCCCAGTGGGGCCTTAGCCTTAAGAAGTTTTTGGCTTGTACACATGGGAAATATTCTGGGACACTGAGGTTGTCAGTCCTCATAAAGGTGCAGCAGGTAAGTATTCACTTCACTGATAGCTACTGGGGTAGAGGAATGTGTTTGTGAGTAAAGGATTGGTGTTGTCCAGGGTTAGAGAAACATAGCTACTTTCTTCCAGACACAGCGCCACACCAGTCCACAGGTTGGGGGTGGTATTGCGGTTCATTTTCATTGCGGTGAATGGGGCTGAGCTGTAACACCACATATGTGGTGGACAGAAAAGGAAGAAAGGACAGACAGACGGAAGAAACCTCCAGAGTAAAGCCTGGATTGAATATAGGAGAAGGGAAAAGTACAAGAAACTTCCTTTATATTTGCTCATAGGCTCACAAAACTGGAACAGGCCAGATGGTTTATCGACACTCAACATATCCAACTACAGGTTCAAGTATAAAGAATATATACCTTTATTAACACAATGTTAAAAATTACCCCCGGAAGAAGGCTTAGCGTGCCGAAACGTGCGTCGGGCTGACAAACAGACACTAGGTGTTCTTGCCTTACATCACAGTGATTCTATATGGGTAAGATGGCATATTTCTTCTTCATGTAGACCTATCCTTATTGTATTTTACATTATGTGTGCATTATACCTGCGGCTCTGCCTCCCTGATGACAATATGTTGTAAACATGGGTTTATCCCTGTTCCTGCTTCGGAAATACATATTATTGGTCATTTTCTGACTTTATGTGGAATTAAGGAGAGTGTTCTTTCTGCAATCAGGATATTATGACTATATACATGCTTAGTCAATACTAGGAGAGTAGTTTAGCTGCATTCAGGTAGTGTGATTATTTAATAAATTGTTTGTGGAGGTTGCATCAGGTGTAGTTCATCTTACTATATATATATGTGCAATACTATTTCACTAAGATTCATCTATGTGTACTGTTTTATACGGTGTTTTGCATCTGTCCAGTATATGTGTATTTCTCTATATTGCTGTATATAATTTTTAACATTGTGTTAATAAAGGTATATATTCTTTATACTTGAACCTGTAGTTGGATATGTTGAGTGTCGATAAACCATCTGCCCTGTTCCAGTTTTGTGTTTGTATATCTATGTTTGTGGTTTAAGACATGCTAGGTTTGAAGGGCTCAATGAGGGAGGGAGGTAGGACTGAATTATGATGGGTTATACCTATTCCTCCAATAGACGTGCTATACTTTTGGTATATTTTGCTCATAGGCTCAGCCTAAATATGCAAAACAATATACAGAAAAGTTGCCAGAATTTGTAGAGTGCAGCACAAGGTTTGCTTTCTTATATTGCGGCTAGCTTCACATTTGTGTTGTGTTGTCCATTATTTGGGTCCCGCAGCTGAGAGCTGGACCGCTACAACAGAGGTGACCTGCGGATACCAGCGGACCCCACTGACTAGAATGGGGTCAGCTGTTCCCATATTAAAAGCAGAAGAGAGAAGACTCCTTGGTGCAGGACTTTCCTCTTCGATTTCTGGAGGGTTTTGTGGTGGAGGCTCCAATGGATGTGAACTTGGCCTAACCCATTCCTATACTGCAACGTCCAGGAAACCTCGCAGACAAGGTGGCAGATTTGCCATGATGGGGGAAGGGGGTGACCACAATGAATTGGAGGCTGTGTAAAAATAAAAATTGTGTCCTCTCTGACAAATTGGTGAGGGCGGTAGACCAAAGCTTGGTGAATGGAGAACCGTATCCTGCAAGCGCCCTGGTGTTCTATACGCAAGGTGGTCTTAGGGGGGCGCTCTCCACAGTCCTTGGATTTTGTAGCAGGATGTACCATTCAAAATTCGCTATGAGAACTTTCTTGTCGTAGCAAAAACATTTCCTTCCCCCTTTCATTTCAAAGAGAGGTTCAGGCAGAATCCGTCTGATAATTGGGCAGGGTGCTTTTTTTTCCCATGAGCTGTTTTTTTTCATCTGCCTCCCACTGAAGTAAATGGAAGATTCCGGCACAAAAATTCCACCATGTGAACCAACCCTAAGTATAATGGGGCCCCTTCCTATATGGTCCCATCCCCCACACACGCCACATGTTCAAGGCCAGGCAGCTGGTAATAGAAGTCTAAGTATTTCTCAATATCCTCAATGCCCCTGCCCTGCATTGTATGGGTGATAAGACCCCCTAAGGGGTGTACAAATATAGAAAGATAGATTTTTTATTTGGCTGTTCTCGTACCGACCCCCCTACAATACTGGTGATGCCACTTTTGCTGTTCAGCGAATACCGTTAGAACGAAGCCCATTGCAGATTTTCTCCATTTCCACCCCATTTAAAATATTTTTCTACCTTCCCAAGACATCGTACAGAATATTAAATGCTGCCATTATTAAATACAATTTGTATTGCAAAAATTAAGTCCTCATTCGGCTCTGAACAGAAAATAAAACAAAACTTTTGGCTTTCAAAAGGCGAAGAGCAAAATTAGAATCGTTGTTGCAGCATTAAAGGGTTAATACGTTAGGTTTCACGTTCACATGGGTAACCAGGCTGCTCCCCCCCCCCCCTTACAGTTGCATACAAACAGTTAATTAGCACTGTCCCCATTGTCCGATGCCCCGCCTCTCCCACCTTGACTTCCTCCTTTGCTACTTTTAGGGTAATTCCTTTCATTCTTCCCAGTGTGCACAGAGATAAGGACTAGAAGATCAGGCAGGACCAGTCAGACCAGAGAAGGCGACGGGAAGAGGGGAATGTCCTTTTTTAGGCCCCATGTTGCAGAAACGCAGTGTTTTCTGTTATGGGATCGATGCTTCTGGTCCATGTGCTGCACCTTAAAAACCACTGGTCAGATGAGAGATGCACTAAAAGTTACATTCAATGCTATAACCCCTTGGTGTTCGTCCGCTTACCAATACCGGGGATGTATTCAATAGAATACTACTCGCTCATCTCTAGTGGTTGCACCTCCGTGTTGCACACATGTATTACTTTACCATAGATGGGCCTTTATAAGTTACTTGCACTTTTGGACATAAAAAAATAACGCACGTGCCCTTTTTTTTTTTTTTTAATGTGGTCTGACCCAACAAAATACAATACGTGTCGGGGCGTGGTCTCCCCCCATGCGGACTCCCCATACACAGATGTAAACAATGCCTAATAAATCTATGCACACGATAGGAGCGAGGACTCTGATCACAAGAGCTTACAATCTATAAGGTGGAGGGGGTGTCACGAGGTAGCAGTGCTTATACAGTGGAGCAGCCATTTTTAGGATAAAGACATGGATGTAGTAAGGAATACGTCCATTCACTGACAGCAAGAAGTGATCTTATACAATGACAGACATATAATATACGGAGTGATGGGTACTGCCCTGTCCATACTGCCGCCTTGTAGGTTACCTCACTACAGCCTGTACCTAGGACCCTACATTTATTACCTCAGTACTCTCATCCTGTCTCTGATAATATTACCTCAGTACTCTCACCCTGTCTCTGATATTACCTCAGTACTCTCCCCTGTTTCTGATATTACCTCAGTACTCTCGCCCTGTCTCTGATAATATTACCTCAGTACTCTCCCGTTTCTGATATTACCTCAGTACTCTCGCCCTGTCTCTATTACCTCAGTACTCTCGCCCTGTCTCTGATATTACCTCAGTACTCTCACCCTGTCTCTGATATTACCTCAGTACTCTCCCCTGTTTCTGATATTACCTCAGTACTCTCGCCGTCTCTGATATTACCTCAGTACTCTCCCCTGTTTCTGATAATATTACCTCAGTACTCTCGCCCTGTCTCTATTACCTCAGTACTCTCGCCCTGTCTCTGATAATATTACCTCAGTACTTTCACCCTGTCTCTGATATTACCTCAGTACTCTCCCCTGTCTCTGATATTACCTCAGTACTCTCGCCCTGTCTCTGATATTACCTCAGTACTCTCCCCTGTCTCTGATATTACCTCAGTACTCTCGCCCTGTCTCTGATATTACCTCAGTACTCTCCCCTGTCTCTGATATTACCTCAGTACTCTCGCCCTGTCTCTGATATTACCTCAGTACTCTCCCCTGTCTCTGATAATATTACCTCAGTACTCTCGCCCTGTCTCTGATATTACCTCAGTACTCTCGCCCTGTCTCTGATAATATTACCTCAGTACTCTCGCTCTGTCTCTTATAATATTACCTCAGTACTCTCACCCTGTCTCTGATATTACCTCAATACTCTCGCCCTATCATTGATATTACCTCAATACTCTCGCCCTGTCTCTGATATTACCTCAGTACTCTCCCCTGTCTCTATTACCTCAATACTCTCGCCCTGTCTCTGATATTACCTGAGTACTCTCGCCCTGTCTCTGATAATATTACCTCAGTACTCTCGCCCTGTGTCTGATATTACCTCAGTACTCTCGCCCTGTCTCTGATAATATTACCTCAGTACTCTCCCCTGTCTCTATTACTTCAATACTCTCGCCCTGTCTCTGATATTACCTGAGTACTCTCGCCCTGTCTCTGATAATATTACCTCAGTACTCTCGCTCTGTCTCTTATAATATTACCTCAGTACTCTCGCCCTGTCTCTGATATTACCTCAGTACTCTCCCCTGTTTCTGATAATATTACCTCAGTACTCTCGCCCTGTCTCTGATATTACCTCAGTACTCTCACCCTGTATCTGATATTACCTCAGTACTCTCGCTCTGTCTCTTATAATATTACCTCAGTACTCTCACCCTGTCTCTGATATTACCTCAATACTCTCGCCCTATCATTGATATTACCTCAATACTCTCGCCCTGTCTCTGATATTACCTCAGTACTCTCCCCTGTCTCTATTACCTCAATACTCTCGCCCTGTCTCTGATATTACCTGAGTACTCTCGCCCTGTCTCTGATAATATTACCTCAGTACTCTCGCTCTGTCTCTTATAATATTACCTCAGTACTCTCGCCCTGTCTCTGATATTACCTCAGTACTCTCCCCTGTTTCTGATAATATTACCTCAGTACTCTCGCCCTGTCTCTGATATTACCTCAGTACTCTCACCCTGTATCTGATATTACCTCAGTACTCTCCCCTGTCTCTGATATTACCTCAGTACTCTCGCCCTGTCTCTGATATTACCTCAGTACTCTCGCCCTGTCTCTAATATTACCTCAGTACTCTCCCCTGTCTCTGATAATATTACCTCAGTACTCTCGCCCTGTCTCTGATAATATTACCTCAATTGGAATAGGGATACAGACTTCGTCCAGGTGTTGAAGCTAGGGTCCCACCCCGTATCAATTAGGAAAAAAGGAGCTTCACACAAAGATGCGTGCCAACAAATCAGGTGTGTTTTATTAGTAGAGCAAACGTTTTCGGTCTAGGCTTGACCTTCCTCAGGCTCTGCTCAATATAGTTCTCAGTCACAGGTGTTGGTCAGGTAAATAAGGTGGAAAGTAAATGACCTCTGTTGCTGCTGTTCCGAGGCCCGCTCACTCAGTGGAGGAGTAATGTTGCGCATAAGACAAAAGGCAGACGTCTGCCACAGGGGAGCGCACGTTTTTGATAATATTACCTCAGTACTCTCGCCCTGTCTCTGATATTACCTCAGTACTCTCCCCTGTCTCTGATAATATTACCTCAGTACTCTCGCTCTGTCTCTTATAATATTACCTCAGTACTCTCGCCCTGTCTCTGATATTATCTCAGTACTCTCGCCCTGTCTCTGATAATATTACCTCAGTACTCTTGCTCTGTCTCTTATAATATTACCTCAGTACTCTCGCCCTGTCTCTGATATTACCTCAATACTTTCGCCCTGTCTCTGATATTACCTCAGTACTCTCCCCTGTCTCTATTACCTCAATACTCTCGCCCTGTCTCTGATATTACCTGAGTACTCTCGTCCTGCCTCTGATAATATTACCTCAGTACTCTCGCTCTGTCTCTTATAATATTACCTCAGTACTCTCTCCCTGTCTCTGATATTACCTCAGTACTCTCGCCCTGTCTCTGATAATATTACCTCAGTACTCTCGCTCTGTCTCTTATAATATTACCTGAGTACTCTCGCCCTGTCTCTGATATTACCTGAGTACTCTCGCCCTGTCTCTGATATTACCTCAGTACTCTCGCCCTGTCTCTGATAATATTACCTCAATACTCTCGCCCTGTCTCTGATATTACCTCAGTACTCTCGCCCTGTCTGTGATATTACCTCAGTACTCACGCCCTGTCTCTGATATTACCTCAGTACTCTCCCCTGTCTCTATTACCTCAATACTCTCGCCCTGTCTCTGATATTACCTGAGTACTCTCGTCCTGCCTCTGATAATATTACCTCAGTACTCTCGCTCTGTCTCTTATAATATTACCTCAGTACTCTCTCCCTGTCTCTGATATTACCTCAGTACTCTCGCCCTGTCTCTGATAATATTACCTCAGTACTCTCGCTCTGTCTCTTATAATATTACCTGAGTACTCTCGCCCTGTCTCTGATATTACCTGAGTACTCTCGCCCTGTCTCTGATATTACCTCAGTACTCTCGCCCTGTCTCTGATAATATTACCTCAGTACTCTCGCCCTGTCTCTGATATTACCTCAGTACTCTCACCCTGTCTCTGATATTACCTCAGTACTCTCCCCTGTCTCTGATAATATTACCTCAGTACTATCGCCCTGTCTCTGATATTACCTCAGTACTCTCACCGTCTCTAATATTACCTCAGTACTCTCGCCCTGTCTCTGATAATATTACCTCAGTACTCTCGCCCTGTCTCTGATAATGTTATCTCAGTACTCTTGCCCTGTCTCTGATATTACCTCAGTACTCTCACCCTGTCTCTGATGATATTACCTCAGTAGTCTCGCCCTGTGTCTGATAATATTACCTCAGTACTCTCGCCCTGTCTCTGATAATATTACCTCAGTACTCTCGCCCTGTCTCTGATATTACCTCAGTACTCTCACCCTGTTTCTGATATTACCTCAGTACTCTCGCCCTGTTTCTGATGATATTACCTCAGTACTCTCACCCTGTCTCTGATATTACCTCAGTACTCTCCCCTGTCTCTGATAATATTACCTCAGTACTCTCACCCTGTCTCTGATATTACCTCAGTACTCTCCCCTGTCTCTGATAATATTACCTCAGTACTCTCGCCCTGTCTCTGATATTACCTCAGTACTCTCACCCTGTCTCTAATATTACCTCAGTACTCTCGCCCTGTCTCTGATAATATTACCTCAGTACTCTCCCCTGTCTCTGATAATATTACCTCAGTACTCTCGCCCTGTCTCTGATATTACCTCAGTACTCTCACCGTCTCTAATATTACCTCAGTACTCTCGCCCTGTCTCTGATAATATTACCTCAGTACTCTCACCCTGTCTCTTATATTACCTCAGTACTCTCGCCCTGTCTCTGATAATATTATCTCAGTACTCTTGCCCTGTCTCTGATATTACCTCAGTACTCTCACCCTGTCTCTGATGATATTACCTCAGTAGTCTCGCCCTGTGTCTGATAATATTACCTCAGTACTCTCGCCCTGTCTCTGATAATATTACCTCAGTACTCTCGCCCTGTCTCTGATATTACCTCAGTACTCTCACCCTGTTTCTGATATTACCTCAGTACTCTCACCCTGTCTCTGATGATATTACCTCAGTACTCTCACCCTGTCTCTGATATTACCTCAGTACTCTCCCCTGTCTCTGATAATATTACCTCAGTACTCTCACCCTGTCTCTGATATTACCTCAGTACTCTCCCCTGTCTCTGATAATATTACCTCAGTACTCTCGCCCTGTCTCTGATAATATTACCTCAGTACTCTCACCCTGCCTCTAATATTACCTCAGTACTCTCGCCCTGTCTCTGATAATATTACCTCAGTACTCTCGCCCTGTCTCTATTACCTCAGTACTCTCGCCCTGTCTCTGATATTACCTCAGTACTCTCGCCCTGTTTCTGATATTACCTCAGTACTCTCGCCCTGTCTCTGATATTACCTCAGTACTCTCGCCCTGTCTCTGATATTACCTCAGTACTCTCACCCTGTCTCTGATAATATTACCTCAGTACTCTCGCCCTGTCTGATATTACCTCAGTACTCTCCCCTGTCTCTGATATTACCTCAGTACTCTCCCCTGTCTCTGATAATATTACCTCAGTACTCTCGCTCTGTCTCTTATAATATTACCTCAGTACTCTCGCCCTGTCTCTGATATTATCTCAGTACTCTCGCCCTGTCTCTGATAATATTACCTCAGTACTCTTGCTCTGTCTCTTATAATATTACCTCAGTACTCTCGCCCTGTCTCTGATATTACCTCAATACTTTCGCCCTGTCTCTGTCTCAGTCACAGGTGTTGGTCAGGTAAATAAGGTGGAAAGTAAATGACCTCTGTTGCTGCTGTTCCGAGGCCCGCTCACTCAGTGGAGGAGTAATGTTGCGCATAAGACAAAAGGCAGACGTCTGCCACAGGGGAGCGCACGTTTTTGATAATATTACCTCAGTACTCTCGCCCTGTCTCTGATATTACCTCAGTACTCTCCCCTGTCTCTGATAATATTACCTCAGTACTCTCGCTCTGTCTCTTATAATATTACCTCAGTACTCTCGCCCTGTCTCTGATATTATCTCAGTACTCTCGCCCTGTCTCTGATAATATTACCTCAGTACTCTTGCTCTGTCTCTTATAATATTACCTCAGTACTCTCGCCCTGTCTCTGATATTACCTCAATACTTTCGCCCTGTCTCTGATATTACCTCAGTACTCTCCCCTGTCTCTATTACCTCAATACTCTCGCCCTGTCTCTGATATTACCTGAGTACTCTCGTCCTGCCTCTGATAATATTACCTCAGTACTCTCGCTCTGTCTCTTATAATATTACCTCAGTACTCTCTCCCTGTCTCTGATATTACCTCAGTACTCTCGCCCTGTCTCTGATAATATTACCTCAGTACTCTCGCTCTGTCTCTTATAATATTACCTGAGTACTCTCGCCCTGTCTCTGATATTACCTGAGTACTCTCGCCCTGTCTCTGATATTACCTCAGTACTCTCGCCCTGTCTCTGATAATATTACCTCAATACTCTCGCCCTGTCTCTGATATTACCTCAGTACTCTCGCCCTGTCTGTGATATTACCTCAGTACTCACGCCCTGTCTCTGATATTACCTCAGTACTCTCGCCCTGTCTCTGATAATATTACCTCAGTACTCTCGCCCTGTCTCTGATATTACCTCAGTACTCTCACCCTGTCTCTGATATTACCTCAGTACTCTCCCCTGTCTCTGATAATATTACCTCAGTACTATCGCCCTGTCTCTGATATTACCTCAGTACTCTCACCGTCTCTAATATTACCTCAGTACTCTCGCCCTGTCTCTGATAATATTACCTCAGTACTCTCGCCCTGTCTCTGATAATGTTATCTCAGTACTCTTGCCCTGTCTCTGATATTACCTCAGTACTCTCACCCTGTCTCTGATGATATTACCTCAGTAGTCTCGCCCTGTGTCTGATAATATTACCTCAGTACTCTCGCCCTGTCTCTGATAATATTACCTCAGTACTCTCGCCCTGTCTCTGATATTACCTCAGTACTCTCACCCTGTTTCTGATATTACCTCAGTACTCTCGCCCTGTTTCTGATGATATTACCTCAGTACTCTCACCCTGTCTCTGATATTACCTCAGTACTCTCCCCTGTCTCTGATAATATTACCTCAGTACTCTCACCCTGTCTCTGATATTACCTCAGTACTCTCCCCTGTCTCTGATAATATTACCTCAGTACTCTCGCCCTGTCTCTGATATTACCTCAGTACTCTCACCCTGTCTCTAATATTACCTCAGTACTCTCGCCCTGTCTCTGATAATATTACCTCAGTACTCTCCCCTGTCTCTGATAATATTACCTCAGTACTCTCGCCCTGTCTCTGATATTACCTCAGTACTCTCACCGTCTCTAATATTACCTCAGTACTCTCGCCCTGTCTCTGATAATATTACCTCAGTACTCTCACCCTGTCTCTTATATTACCTCAGTACTCTCGCCCTGTCTCTGATAATATTATCTCAGTACTCTTGCCCTGTCTCTGATATTACCTCAGTACTCTCACCCTGTCTCTGATGATATTACCTCAGTAGTCTCGCCCTGTGTCTGATAATATTACCTCAGTACTCTCGCCCTGTCTCTGATAATATTACCTCAGTACTCTCGCCCTGTCTCTGATATTACCTCAGTACTCTCACCCTGTTTCTGATATTACCTCAGTACTCTCACCCTGTCTCTGATGATATTACCTCAGTACTCTCACCCTGTCTCTGATATTACCTCAGTACTCTCCCCTGTCTCTGATAATATTACCTCAGTACTCTCACCCTGTCTCTGATATTACCTCAGTACTCTCCCCTGTCTCTGATAATATTACCTCAGTACTCTCGCCCTGTCTCTGATAATATTACCTCAGTACTCTCACCCTGCCTCTAATATTACCTCAGTACTCTCGCCCTGTCTCTGATAATATTACCTCAGTACTCTCGCCCTGTCTCTATTACCTCAGTACTCTCGCCCTGTCTCTGATATTACCTCAGTACTCTCGCCCTGTTTCTGATATTACCTCAGTACTCTCGCCCTGTCTCTGATATTACCTCAGTACTCTCGCCCTGTCTCTGATATTACCTCAGTACTCTCACCCTGTCTCTGATAATATTACCTCAGTACTCTCGCCCTGTCTGATATTACCTCAGTACTCTCCCCTGTCTCTGATATTACCTCAGTACTCTCACCCTGTCTCTGATAATATTACCTCAGTACTCTCGCCCTGTCTGATATTACCTCAGTACTCTCGCCCTGTCTCTGATATTACCTCAGTACTCTCGCCCTGTCTCTGATATTACCTCAGTACTCTCGCCCTGTCTCTGATATTACCTCAGTACTCTCGCCCTGTCTCTGATATTATCTCAGTACTCTCCCCTGTCTCTGATAATATTACCTCAGTACTCTCACCCTGTCTCTGATATTACCTCAGTACTCTCACCCTGTCTCTGATATTACCTCAGTACTCTCCCCTGTGTCTGATAATATTACCTTAGTACTCTCACCCTGTCTCTGATAATATTACCTCAGTACTCTCGCCCTGTCTCTGATATTACCTCAGTACTCTCGCCCTGTCTCTGATATTACCTCAGTACTCTCTCCCTGACTCTGATAATATTACCTCAGTACTCTCGCTCTGTCTCTGATAATATTAACTCAGTACTCTCACCCTGTCTCTGATAATATTACCTCAGTACTCTCGCCCTGTCTCTGATATTACCTCAGTACTCTCACCCTGTCTCTGATATTACCTCAGTACTCTCGCCCTGTCTCTGATATTACCTCAGTACTCTCGCCCTGTCTCTGATATTACCTCAGTACTCTCACCCTGTGTCTAATAATATTACCTCAGTACTCTCGCCCTGTCTCTGATAATATTACCTCAGTACTCTCACCCTGTCTCTGATAATATTAACTCAGTACTCTCACCCTGTCTGTGATATTACCTCAGTACTCTCGCCCTGTCTGTGATATTACCTCAGTACTCTCGCCCTGTCTCTGATATTACCTCAGTACTCTCGCCCTGTCTCTGATAATATTACCTCAGTACTCTCGCCCTGTCTCTGATATTACCTCAGTACTCTCACCCTGTCTCTGATATTACCTCAGTACTCTCCCCTGTCTCTGATAATATTACCTCAGTACTCTCGCCCTGTCTCTGATATTACCTCAGTACTCTCACCGTCTCTAATATTACCTCAGTACTCTCGCCCTGTCTCTGATAATATTACCTCAGTACTCTCACCCTGTCTCTTATATTACCTCAGTACTCTCGCCCTGTCTCTGATAATATTATCTCAGTACTCTTGCCCTGTCTCTGATATTACCTCAGTACTCTCACCCTGTCTCTGATGATATTACCTCAGTAGTCTCGCCCTGTGTCTGATAATATTACCTCAGTACTCTCGCCCTGTCTCTGATAATATTACCTCAGTACTCTCGCCCTGTCTCTGATATTACCTCAGTACTCTCACCCTGTTTCTGATATTACCTCAGTACTCTCGCCCTGTTTCTGATGATATTACCTCAGTACTCTCACCCTGTCTCTGATATTACCTCAGTACTCTCCCCTGTCTCTGATAATATTACCTCAGTACTCTCACCCTGTCTCTGATATTACCTCAGTACTCTCCCCTGTCTCTGATAATATTACCTCAGTACTCTCGCCCTGTCTCTGATAATATTACCTCAGTACTCTCACCCTGTCTCTAATATTACCTCAGTACTCTCGCCCTGTCTCTGATAATATTACCTCAGTACTCTCCCCTGTCTCTGATAATATTACCTCAGTACTCTCGCCCTGTCTCTGATATTACCTCAGTACTCTCACCGTCTCTAATATTACCTCAGTACTCTCGCCCTGTCTCTGATAATATTACCTCAGTACTCTCACCCTGTCTCTTATATTACCTCAGTACTCTCACCCTGTCTCTGATAATATTATCTCAGTACTCTTGCCCTGTCTCTGATATTACCTCAGTACTCTCACCCTGTCTCTGATGATATTACCTCAGTAGTCTCGCCCTGTGTCTGATAATATTACCTCAGTACTCTCGCCCTGTCTCTGATAATATTACCTCAGTACTCTCGCCCTGTCTCTGATATTACCTCAGTACTCTCACCCTGTTTCTGATATTACCTCAGTACTCTCGCCCTGTTTCTGATGATATTACCTCAGTACTCTCACCCTGTCTCTGATATTACCTCAGTACTCTCCCCTGTCTCTGATAATATTACCTCAGTACTCTCACCCTGTCTCTGATATTACCTCAGTACTCTCCCCTGTCTCTGATAATATTACCTCAGTACTCTCGCCCTGTCTCTGATAATATTACCTCAGTACTCTCGCCCTGTCTCTGATAATATTATCTCAGTACTCTTGCCCTGTCTCTGATATTACCTCAGTACTCTCACCCTGTCTCTGATGATATTACCTCAGTAGTCTCGCCCTGTGTCTGATAATATTACCTCAGTACTCTCGCCCTGTCTCTGATAATATTACCTCAGTACTCTCGCCCTGTCTCTGATATTAACTCAGTACTCTCACCCTGTTTCTGATATTACCTCAGTACTCTCACCCTGTTTCTGATGATATTACCTCAGTACTCTCACCCTGTCTCTGATATTACCTCAGTACTCTCCCCTATCTCTGATAATATTACCTCAGTACTCTCACCCTGTCTCTGATATTACCTCAGTACTCTCCCCTGTCTCTGATAATATTACCTCAGTACTCTCGCCCTGTCTCTGATAATATTACCTCAGTACTCTCACCCTGTCTCTAATATTACCTCAGTACTCTCGCCCTGTCTCTGATAATATTACCTCAGTATTCTCGCCCTGTCTCTATATTACCTCAGTACTCTCGCCCTGTCTCTGATAATATTACCTCAGTACTCTCGCCCTGTCTCTATATTACCTCAGTACTCTCACCCTGTCTCTGATAATATTACCTCAGTACTCTCACCCTGTCTCTGATATTACCTCAGTACTCTCCCCTGTCTCTGATAATATTACCTCAGTACTCTCGCCCTGTCTCTGATAATATTACCTCAGTACTCTCACCCTGTCTCTAATATTACCTCAGTACTCTCGCCCTGTCTCTGATAATATTACCTCAGTACTCTCGCCCTGTCTCTATATTACCTCAGTACTCTCGCCCTGTCTCTGATAATATTACCTCAGTACTCTCGCCCTGTCTCTATATTACCTCAGTACTCTCACCCTGTCTCTGATAATATTACCTCAGTACTCTCGCCCTGTCTCTGATATTACCTCAGTACTCTCGCCCTGTCTCTGATGATATTACCTCAGTACTCTCACCCTGTTTCTGATATTACCTCAGTACTCTCGCCCTGTCTCTGATATTACCTCAGTACTCTCCCCTGTCTCTGATAATATTACCTCAGTACTCTCACCCTGTCTCTGATATTACCTCAGTACTCTCCCCTGTCTCTGATAATATTACCTCAGTACTCTCGCCCTGTGTCTGATATTACCTCAGTACTCTCGCCCTGTCTCTATATTACCTCAGTACTCTCGCCCTGTCTGATAATATTACCTCAGTACTCTCGCCCTGTCTCTATATTACCTCAGTACTCTCCCCTGTCTCTGATAATATTACCTCAGTACTCTCGCCCTGTCTCTGATAATATTACCTCAGTACTCTCGCCCTGTCTCTGATATTACCTCAGTACTCTCGCCCTGTCTCTGATGATATTACCTCAGTACTCTCACCCTGTTTCTGATATTACCTCAGTACTCTCACCCTGTCTCTGATATTACCTCAGTACTCTCCCCTGTCTCTGATAATATTACCTCAGTACTCTCGCCCTCTCTCTGATAATATTACCTCAGTACTCTCGCCCTGTCTCTGATAATATTACCACAGTACTCTTGCCCTGTCTCTGATATTACCTCAGTACTCTCGCCCTGTCTCTGATAATATTACCTCAGTACTCTCGCCCTGTCTCTGATATTACCTCAGTACTCTCACCCTGCCTCTGATATTACCTCAGTACTCTCCCCTCTCTCTGATATTACCTCAGTACTCTCCCCTCTCTCTGATATTACCTCAGTACTCTCACCCTGTGTCTTATAATATTAACTCAGTACTCTCGCCCTGTCTCTATTACCTCAGTACTCTCGCCCTGTCTCTGATATTACCTCAGTACTCTCGCCCTGTTTCTGATATTACCTCAGTACTCTCGCCCTGTCTCTGATAATATTACCTCAGTACTCTCGCCCTGTCTCTGATATTACCTCAGTACTCTCACCCTGTCTCTGATAATATTACCTCAGTACTCTCGCCCTGTCTGATATTACCTCAGTACTCTCCCCTGTCTCTGATATTACCTCAGTACTCTCGTCCTGTCTCTGATATTACCTCAGTACTCTCGCCCTGTCTCTGATAATATTACCTCAGTACTCTCGCCCTGTCTCTGATATTACCTCAGTACTCTCGCCCTGTCTCTGATAATATTATCTCAGTACTCTCCCCTGTCTCTGATAATATTACCTCAGTACTCTCACCCTGTCTCTGATATTACCTCAGTACTCTCACCCTGTCTCTGATATTACCTCAGTACTCTCCCCTGTGTCTGATAATATTACCTTAGTACTCTCACCCTGTCTCTGATAATATTACCTCAGTACTCTCGCCCTGTCTCTGATATTACCTCAGTACTCTCGCCCTGTCTCTGATATTACCTCAGTACTCTCTCCCTGACTCTGATAATATTACCTCAGTACTCTCGCTCTGTCTCTGATAATATTACCTCAGTACTCTCACCCTGTCTCTGATAATATTACCTCAGTACTCTCGCCCTGTCTCTGATATTACCTCAGTACTCTCGCCCTGTCTCTGATATTACCTCAGTACTCTCACCCTGTCTCTAATAATATTACCTCAGTACTCTCGCCCTGTCTCTGATAATATTACCTCAGTACTCTCACCCTGTCTCTGATAATATTACCTCAGTACTCTCGCCCTGTCTCTGATATTACCTCAGTACTCTCGCCCTGTCTCTGATATTACCTCAGTACTCTCACCCTGTCTCTAATAATATTACCTCAGTACTCTCGCCCTGTCTCTGATAATATTACCTCAGTACCCTCGCCCTGTCTCTGATATTAACTCAGTACTCTCGCCCTGTCTCTGATATTACCTCAGTACTCTCACCCTGTCTCTAATAATATTACCTCAGTACTCTCGCCCTGTCTCTGATAATATTACCTCAGTACTCTCACCCTGTCTCTGATAATATTAACTCAGTACTCTCGCCCTGTCTGTGATATTACCTCAGTACTCTCGCCCTGTCTGTGATATTACCTCAGTACTCTCGCCCTGTCTCTGATATTACCTCAGTACTCTCGCCCTGTCTCTGATAATATTACCTCAGTACTCTCGCCCTGTCTCTGATATTACCTCAGTACTCTCACCCTGTCTCTGATATTACCTCAGTACTCTCCCCTGTCTCTGATAATATTACCTCAGTACTCTCGCCCTGTCTCTGATGATATTACCTCAGTACTCTCGCCCTGTGTCTGATAATATTACCTCAGTACTCTCACCCTGTTTCTGATATTACCTCAGTACTCTCGCCCTGTCTCTGATGATATTACCTCAGTACTCTCACCCTGTCTCTGATATTACCTCAGTACTCTCCCCTGTCTCTGATAATATTACCTCAGTACTCTCACCCTGTCTCTGATATTACCTCAGTACTCTCCCCTGTCTCTGATAATATTACCTCAGTACTCTCACCCTGTCTCTAATATTACCTCAGTACTCTCGCCCTGTCTCTGATAATATTACCTCAGTACTCTCGCCTTGTCTCTATATTACCTCAGTACTCTCGCCCTGTCTCTGATAATATTACCTCAGTACTCTCGCCCTGTCTCTGATATTACCTCAGTACTCTCGCCCTGTCTCTGATGATATTACCTCAGTACTCTCACCCTGTTTCTGATATTACCTCAGTACTCTCGCCCTGTCTCTGATGATATTACCTCAGTACTCTCACCCTGTCTCTGATATTACCTCAGTACTCTCCCCTGTCTCTGATAATATTACCTCAGTACTCTCACCCTGTCTCTGATATTACCTCAGTACTCTCCCCTGTCTGATAATATTACCTCAGTACTCTTGCCCTGTGTCTGATATTACCTCAGTACTCTCGCTCTGTCTCTGATGATATTACCTCAGTACTCTCACCCTGTCTCTGATATTACCTCAGTACTCTCCCCTGTCTCTGATAATATTACCTCAGTACTCTCGCCCTGTGTCTGATATTACCTCAGTACTCTCGCCCTGTCTCTGATAATATTACCTCAGTACTCTCGCCCTGTCTCTGATATTACCTCAGTACTCTCCCCTGTCTCTGATAATATTACCTCAGTACTCTCCCCTGTCTCTATATTACCTCAGTACTCTCCCCTGTCTCTATATTACCTCAGTACTCTCGCCCTGTCTCTGATGATATTACCTCAGTACTCTCGCCCTGTGTCTGATATTACCTCAGTACTCTCGCCCTGTCTCTGATAATATTACCTCAGTACTCTCGCCCTGTCTCTGATATTACCTCAGTACTCTCCCCTGTCTCTGATAATATTACCTCAGTACTCTCCCCTGTCTCTATATTACCTCAGTACTCTCCCCTGTCTCTATATTACCTCAGTACTCTCGCCCTGTCTCTGATGATATTACCTCAGTACTCTCGCCCTGTCTCTGATATTACCTCAGTACTCTCGCCCTGTCTCTGATAATATTACCTCAGTACTCTCGCCCTGTCTCTGATATTACCTCAGTACTCTCCCCTGTCTCTGATGATATTACCTCAGTACTCTCGCCCTGTCTCTGATAATATTACCTCAGTACTCTCGCCCTGTCTCTGATATTACCTCAGTACTCTCGCCCTGTCTCTGATAATATTACCTCAGTACTCTCGCCCTGTCTCTGATATTACCTCAGTACTCTCCCCCTTCTCTGATAATATTACCTCAGTACTCTCCCCTGTCTCTATATTACCTCAGTACTCTCCCCTGTCTCTATATTACCTCAGTACTCTCGCCCTGTCTCTGATAATATTACCTCAGTACTCTCGCCCTGTGTCTGATATTACCTCAGTACTCTCGCCCTGTGTCTGATATTACCTCAGTACTCTCCCCTGTCTCTGATGATATTACCTCAGTACTCTCGCCCTGTCTCTGATAATATTACCTCAGTACTCTCACCCTGTCTCTAATATTACCTCAGTACTCTCGCCCTGTCTCTGATAATATTACCTCAGTACTCTCGCCCTGTCTCTGATAATATTACCTCAGTACTCTCGCCCTGTGTCTGATATTACCTCAGTACTCTCGCCCTGTGTCTGATATTACCTCAGTACTCTCCCCTGTCTCTGATGATATTACCTCAGTACTCTCGCCCTGTCTCTGATAATATTACCTCAGTACTCTCGCCCTGTCTCTGATAATATTACCTCAGTACTCTCGCCCTGTCTCTGATAATATTACCTCAGTACTCTCGCCCTGTCTCTGATATTACCTCAGTACTCTCGCCCTGTCTCTGATAATATTACCTCAGTACTCTCGCCCTGTCTCTGATAATATTACCTCAGTACTCTCGCCCTGTCTCTGATATTACCTCAGTACTCTCGCCCTGTCTCTGATATTACCTCAGTACTCTCGCCCTGTCTCTGATATTACCTCAGTACTCTCACCCTGTGTCTAATAATATTACCTCAGTACTCTCGCCCTCTCTCTGATAATATTACCTCTGTACTCTTGCCCTGTCTCTGATATTACCTCAGTACTCTCGCCCTGTCTCTGATAATATTACCTCAGTACTCTCGCCCTGTCTCTGATGATATTACCTCAGTACTCTCCCCTGTCTCTGATAATATTACCTCAGTACTCTCACCCTGTCTCTGATATTACCTCAGTACTCTCCCCTGTCTCTGATAATATTACCTCAGTACTCTCGCCCTGTGTCTGATATTACCTCAGTACTCTCGCCCTGTCTCTATATTACCTCAGTACTCTCGCCCTGTCTCTGATAATATTACCTCAGTACTCTCGCCCTGTCTCTATATTACCTCAGTACTCTCCCCTGTCTCTGATAATATTACCTCAGTACTCTCGCCCTGTCTCTGATATTACCTCAGTACTCTCACCCTGTGTCTAATAATATTACCTCAGTACTCTCGCCCTCTCTCTGATAATATTACCTCTGTACTCTTGCCCTGTCTCTGATATTACCTCAGTACTCTCGCCCTGTGTCTGATAATATTACCTCAGTACTCTCGCCCTGTCTCTGATGATATTACCTCAGTACTCTCCCCTGTATCTGATAATATTACCTCAGTACTCTCACCCTGTCTCTGATATTACCTCAGTACTCTCCCCTGTCTCTGATAATATTACCTCAGTACTCTCGCCCTGTGTCTGATATTACCTCAGTACTCTCGCCCTGTCTCTATATTACCTCAGTACTCTCGCCCTGTCTCTGATAATATTACCTCAGTACTCTCGCCCTGTCTCTATATTACCTCAGTACTCTCCCCTGTCTCTGATATTACCTCAGTACTCTCGCCCTGTCTCTGATGATATTACCTCAGTACTCTCACCCTGTTTCTGATATTACCTCAGTACTCTCACCCTGTCTCTGATATTACCTCAGTACTCTCCCCTGTCTCTGATAATATTACCTCAGTACTCTCGCCCTCTCTCTGATAATATTACCTCAGTACTCTCGCCCTGTCTCTGATATTACCTCAGTACTCTCACCCTGTCTCTGATATAACCTCAGTACTCTCCCCTCTCTCTGATATTACCTCAGTACTCTCCCCTCTCTCTGATATTACCTCAGTACTCTCACCCTGTGTCTTATAATATTAACTCAGTACTCTCGCCCTGTCTCTATTACCTCAGTACTCTCGCCCTGTCTCTGATATTACCTCAGTACTCTCGCCCTGTTTCTGATATTACCTCAGTACTCTCGCCCTGTCTCTGATAATATTACCTCAGTACTCTCGCCCTGTCTCTGATATTACCTCAGTACTCTCATCCTGTCTCTGATAATATTACCTCAGTACTCTCGCCCTGTCTGATATTACCTCAGTACTCTCCCCTGTCTCTGATATTACCTCAGTACTCTCGCCCTGTCTCTGATATTACCTCAGTACTCTCGCCCTGTCTCTGATAATATTACCTCAGTACTCTCGCCCTGTCTCTGATATTACCTCAGTACTCTCGCCCTGTCTCTGATAATATTATCTCAGTACTCTCCCCTGTCTCTGATAATATTACCTCAGTACTCTCACCCTGTCTCTGATATTACCTCAGTACTCTCACCCTGTTTCTGATATTACCTCAGTACTCTCCTCTGTGTCTGATAATATTACCTTAGTACTCTCACCCTGTCTCTGATAATATTACCTCAGTACTCTCGCCCTGTCTCTGATATTACCTCAGTACTCTCGCCCTCTCTCTGATATTACCTCAGTACTCTCTCCCTGACTCTGATAATATTACCTCAGTACTCTCGCTCTGTCTCTGATAATATTACCTCAGTACTCTCACCCTGTCTCTGATAATATTACCTCAGTACTCTCGCCCTGTCTCTGATATTACCTCAGTACTCTCGCCCTGTCTCTGATATTACCTCAGTACTCTCACCCTGTCTCTAATAATATTACCTCAGTACTCTCGCCCTGTCTCTGATAATATTACCTCAGTACTCTCACCCTGTCTCTGATAATATTACCTCAGTACTCTCGCCCTGTCTCTGATATTACCTCAGTACTCTCACCCTGTCTCTGATATTACCTCAGTACTCTCACCCTGTCTCTAATAATATTACCTCAGTACTCTCGCCCTGTCTCTGATAATATTACCTCAGTACCCTCGCCCTGTCTCTGATATTACCTCAGTACTCTCGCCCTGTCTCTGATATTACCTCAGTACTCTCACCCTGTCTCTAATAATATTACCTCAGTACTCTGGCCCTGTCTCTGATAATATTACCTCAGTACTCTCACCCTGTCTCTGATAATATTAACTCAGTACTCTCGCCCTGTCTGTGATATTACCTCAGTACTCTCGCCCTGTCTGTGATATTACCTCAGTACTCTCGCCCTGTCTCTGATATTACCTCAGTACTCTCGCCGTCTCTGATAATATTACCTCAGTACTCTCGCCCTGTCTCTGATATTACCTCAGTACTCTCACCCTGTCTCTGATATTACCTCAGTACTCTCCCCTGTCTCTGATAATATTACCTCAGTACTCTCGCCCTGTCTCTGATGATATTACCTCAGTACTCTCGCCCTGTGTCTGATAATATTACCTCAGTACTCTCACCCTGTTTCTGATATTACCTCAGTACTCTCGCCCTGTCTCTGATGATATTACCTCAGTACTCTCACCCTGTCTCTGATATTACCTCAGTACTCTCCCCTGTCTCTGATAATATTACCTCAGTACTCTCACCCTGTCTCTGATATTACCTCAGTACTCTCCCCTGTCTCTGATAATATTACCTCAGTACTCTCACCCTGTCTCTAATATTACCTCAGTACTCTCGCCCTGTCTCTGATAATATTACCTCAGTACTCTCGCCTTGTCTCTATATTACCTCAGTACTCTCGCCCTGTCTCTGATAATATTACCTCAGTACTCTCGCCCTGTCTTTGATATTACCTCAGTACTCTCGCCCTGTCTCTGATGATATTACCTCAGTACTCTCACCCTGTTTCTGATATTACCTCAGTACTCTCGCCCTGTCTCTGATGATATTACCTCAGTACTCTCACCCTGTCTCTGATATTACCTCAGTACTCTCCCCTGTCTCTGATAATATTACCTCAGTACTCTCACCCTGTCTCTGATATTACCTCAGTACTCTCCCCTGTCTGATAATATTACCTCAGTACTCTTGCCCTGTGTCTGATATTACCTCAGTACTCTCGCTCTGTCTCTGATGATATTACCTCAGTACTCTCACCCTGTCTCTGATATTACCTCAGTACTCTCCCCTGTCTCTGATAATATTACCTCAGTACTCTCGCCCTGTGTCTGATATTACCTCAGTACTCTCGCCCTGTCTCTGATAATATTACCTCAGTACTCTCGCCCTGTCTCTGATATTACCTCAGTACTCTCCCCTGTCTCTGATAATATTACCTCAGTACTCTCCCCTGTCTCTATATTACCTCAGTACTCTCCCCTGTCTCTATATTACCTCAGTACTCTCGCCCTGTCTCTGATGATATTACCTCAGTACTCTCGCCCTGTGTCTGATATTACCTCAGTACTCTCGCCCTGTCTCTGATAATATTACCTCAGTACTCTCGCCCTGTCTCTGATATTACCTCAGTACTCTCCCCTGTCTCTGATAATATTACCTCAGTACTCTCCCCTGTCTCTATATTACCTCAGTACTCTCCCCTGTCTCTATATTACCTCAGTACTCTCGCCCTGTCTCTGATGATATTACCTCAGTACTCTCGCCCTGTCTCTGATATTACCTCAGTACTCTCGCCCTGTCTCTGATAATATTACCTCAGTACTCTCGCCCTGTCTCTGATATTACCTCAGTACTCTCCCCTGTCTCTGATGATATTACCTCAGTACTCTCGCCCTGTCTCTGATAATATTACCTCAGTACTCTCGCCCTGTCTCTGATAATATTACCTCAGTACTCTCGCCCTGTCTCTGATATTACCTCAGTACTCTCGCCCTGTTTCTGATAATATTACCTCAGTACTCTCGCCCTGTCTCTGATATTACCTCAGTACTCTCCCCCTTCTCTGATAATATTACCTCAGTACTCTCCCCTGTCTCTATATTACCTCAGTACTCTCCCCTGTCTCTATATTACCTCAGTACTCTCGCCCTGTCTCTGATAATATTACCTCAGTACTCTCGCCCTGTGTCTGATATTACCTCAGTACTCTCGCCCTGTGTCTGATATTACCTCAGTACTCTCCCCTGTCTCTGATGATATTACCTCAGTACTCTCGCCCTGTCTCTGATAATATTACCTCAGTACTCTCACCCTGTCTCTAATATTACCTCAGTACTCTCGCCCTGTCTCTGATATTACCTCAGTACTCTCGCCCTGTCTCTGATAATATTACCTCAGTACTCTCGCCCTGTGTCTGATATTACCTCAGTACTCTCGCCCTGTGTCTGATATTACCTCAGTACTCTCCCCTGTCTCTGATGATATTACCTCAGTACTCTCGCCCTGTCTCTGATAATATTACCTCAGTACTCTCGCCCTGTCTCTGATAATATTACCTCAGTACTCTCGCCCTGTCTCTGATAATATTACCTCAGTACTCTCGCCCTGTCTCTGATATTACCTCAGTACTCTCGCCCTGTCTCTGATAATATTACCTCAGTACTCTCGCCCTGTCTCTGATAATATTACCTCAGTACTCTCGCCCTGTCTCTGATATTACCTCAGTACTCTCGCCCTGTCTCTGATATTACCTCAGTACTCTCGCCCTGTCTCTGATATTACCTCAGTACTCTCACCCTGTGTCTAATAATATTACCTCAGTACTCTCGCCCTCTCTCTGATAATATTACCTCTGTACTCTTGCCCTGTCTCTGATATTACCTCAGTACTCTCGCCCTGTCTCTGATAATATTACCTCAGTACTCTCGCCCTGTCTTTGATATTACCTCAGTAGTCTCGCCCTGTGTCTGATAATATTACCTCAGTACTCTCGCCCTGTCTCTGATGATATTACCTCAGTACTCTCGCCCTGTGTCTGATATTACCTCAGTACTCTCGCCCTGTCTCTGATAATATTACCTCAGTACTCTCGCCCTGTCTCTGATATTACCTCAGTACTCTCCCCTGTCTCTGATAATATTACCTCAGTACTCTCCCCTGTCTCTATATTACCTCAGTACTCTCCCCTGTCTCTATATTACCTCAGTACTCTCGCCCTGTCTCTGATGATATTACCTCAGTACTCTCGCCCTGTCTCTGATATTACCTCAGTACTCTCGCCCTGTCTCTGATAATATTACCTCAGTACTCTCGCCCTGTCTCTGATATTACCTCAGTACTCTCCCCTGTCTCTGATGATATTACCTCAGTACTCTCGCCCTGTCTCTGATAATATTACCTCAGTACTCTCGCCCTGTCTCTGATATTACCTCAGTACTCTCGCCCTGTCTCTGATAATATTACCTCAGTACTCTCGCCCTGTCTCTGATATTACCTCAGTACTCTCCCCCTTCTCTGATAATATTACCTCAGTACTCTCCCCTGTCTCTATATTACCTCAGTACTCTCCCCTGGCTCTATATTACCTCAGTACTCTCGCCCTGTCTCTGATAATATTACCTCAGTACTCTCGCCCTGTGTCTGATATTACCTCAGTACTCTCGCCCTGTGTCTGATATTACCTCAGTACTCTCCCCTGTCTCTGATGATATTACCTCAGTACTCCCGCCCTGTCTCTGATTATATTACCTCAGTACTCTCACCCTGTCTCTAATATTACCTCAGTACTCTCGCCCTGTCTCTGATATTACCTCAGTACTCTCGCCCTGTCTCTGATAATATTACCTCAGTACTCTCGCCCTGTGTCTGATATTACCTCAGTACTCTCGCCCTGTGTCTGATATTACCTCAGTACTCTCCCCTGTCTCTGATGATATTACCTCAGTACTCTCGCCCTGTCTCTGATAATATTACCTCAGTACTCTCGCCCTGTCTCTGATAATATTACCTCAGTACTCTCGCCCTGTCTCTGATAATATTACCTCAGTACTCTCGCCCTGTCTCTGATAATATTACCTCAGTACTCTCGCCCTGTCTCTGATATTACCTCAGTACTCTCGCCCTGTCTCTGATAATATTACCTCAGTACTCTCGCCCTGTCTCTGATAATATTACCTCAGTACTCTCGCCCTGTCTCTGATATTACCTCAGTACTCTCGCCCTGTCTCTGATATTACCTCAGTACTCTCGCCCTGTCTCTGATATTACCTCAGTACTCTCACCCTGTGTCTAATAATATTACCTCAGTACTCTCGCCCTCTCTCTGATAATATTACCTCTGTACTCTTGCCCTGTCTCTGATATTACCTCAGTACTCTCGCCCTGTCTCTGATAATATTACCTCAGTACTCTCGCCCTGTCTTTGATATTACCTCAGTAGTCTCGCCCTGTGTCTGATAATATTACCTCAGTACTCTCGCCCTGTCTCTGATGATATTACCTCAGTACTCTCGCCCTGTGTCTGATATTACCTCAGTACTCTCGCCCTGTCTCTGATAATATTACCTCAGTACTCTCGCCCTGTCTCTGATATTACCTCAGTACTCTCCCCTGTCTCTGATAATATTACCTCAGTACTCTCCCCTGTCTCTATATTACCTCAGTACTCTCCCCTGTCTCTATATTACCTCAGTACTCTCGCCCTGTCTCTGATGATATTACCTCAGTACTCTCGCCCTGTCTCTGATAATATTACCTCAGTACTCTCGCCCTGTCTCTGATATTACCTCAGTACTCTCGCCCTGTCTCTGATATTACCTCAGTACTCTCGCCCTGTCTCTGATAATATTACCTCAGTACTCTCGCCCTGTCTCTGATATTACCTCAGTACTCTCGCCCTGTCTCTGATATTACCTCAGTACTCTCGCCCTGTCTCTGATAATATTACCTCAGTACTCTCGCCCTGTCTCTGATATTACCTCAGTACTCTCGCCCTGTCTCTGATAATATTACCTCAGTACTCTCCCCTGTCTCTATATTACCTCAGTACTCTCGCCCTGTCTCTGATGATATTACCTCAGTACTCTCGCCCTGTCTCTGATAATATTACCTCAGTACTCTCGCCCTGTCTCTGATATTACCTCAGTACTCTCGCCCTGTCTCTGATAATATTACCTCAGTACTCTCCCCTGTCTCTATATTACCTCAGTACTCTCGCCCTGTCTCTGATGATATTACCTCAGTACTCTCGCCCTGTCTCTGATAATATTACCTCAGTACTCTCGCCCTGTCTCTGATATTACCTCAGTACTCTCGCCCTGTCTCTGATAATATTACCTCAGTACTCTCCCCTGTCTCTGGAATGCTGAGGTGACCTCTGAGGGATCTTCCCGCCTCCTGCCTGTGACTCTGGTCTGTAGCCAGGCTGTGGAGGCGGTGGCTGCTGGGCGCACTACCATTGGCTGCCTGATATTGATGGGCGGGGCTACAACACTGCTTCGGCCTGCTGGCTTTGTTATTGCCTCAGTTCCCTATAGCCATCAGCAGGAGAAGCGTTAACCCGTGCTGTGCCAGAGAGGAGGCCTGTGGCTGCCCCGGACACGTAAGTTATACTGCCTGGTATATACAGCACTGGTGCAGAGCATACCATTCAGCTGATGGTTGGGGGGGCAGGGGCAGCCTAGACCATTGGGAAGCCATGGAATGTGCCTGGGTGTGGGTGTGTCAGCCCCTGTATGGGTAATGGCAGGATTTGGGGTGTTTAGAGGGTGTGTGTCGGGTTGCTGATTGTTATTGGTGTGATGTTCCTGCAGTTCTTCTAGAATGTTCTGCTGAGATCTGTGTCACATCCCTGGAGACTGCTGAATGAATGACTGCGGTGTCTGTGCGGAGGGCCCGGCCGCTGATCCTCTCACCACGACCACCGTTATGTGCGGGGGACATCACAGGAGCCGGTCATGGAGGAGGTCCTGGCCAGGCTGCACAACAAAGGGTTCAAAATAAATGATTCCATATGGGTTTTAGTGATCAGCTGTTATCTCCATGGTTGGCCTGCCCAGTGTAGCATGACATGATAGACATCAGAGGAATGGCTGACCAGTAGATAGACATCAATAATCTCCATCTTATGGTTGGCCTCCAGGTATGAATGGTCCAATGGTCGTCAGGTGAATGGTCGATCCTGTGATGTATTGACTGCTCTACAAACACAATAACCTTCTCCAGGGAATGTTATGTTTGGCCTGTAGGTGTTATGTAGTATTACACAATGGTTCTAACATGAATGGATGGCCATGTAATACAGTGACTTTCCCTGGAAGCACAACCATCTTCTCCAGGGAATCTTACGGTTGGCCTCCAGGTGTTATGTAATAGTACACAAAGGTCGTCACGTCAATGACTGCCTTAGAAATGCAACAATCTTCTCCAGGGAACCTTCTGGTTGGCCTACACATGTGTTGTAGTATTACACGTTGGTCATCATGGGAATGGCTCACCATTTGTTTCTAGGAACAGGTTAAGGGGATATTGTCACTCCTTAGGGAGAGACCACCCTATAGGTATGTGGAGACTTGGCATTTGTACTCCACTGTGAGGGATCATGGGAAGAATATGCAAATCTGTCTCCCAGGATGTTAATATAGGGAGATAGTGCCTCAGTCTTGCAGCCCCCTAGTGGGTCAGTCAGGGACATCGTGTGTTACATGTTCAGCCATTCATCTGACCAGCTTGTAATACTACATCACACCTGGGGGCCAACTAGAAGGTTCCTTGGAGAAGATTATTGTGTCTATAGGGAAAGTCAACGTATAACAATCTTCTACTGGGAACCTTCTGGTTGGCCCCTAGGTTTGATGTAGTATTACACGCTGGTCTTCACAAGAATGGCTGACCATGTGTTTCTTGGAACAGTCAATGTATTCCATGGTCAGCCATTCATCTGATACTACATTACCTTAGCAGGCCAACCATAATCTTCCCTGGAGAAGGTTGTTGTGCATCTAGGGACAGTCAATGTATAACAAGCTTCTCCATGGTGGCCTATGGTTGGCTTGCTGGTGTTGTGCAGTATTAGATTGGTCATTAGATGAATGGCTCCCTCTCCTCAGCAGGGGCTCCTTCTCAAGATACAAATGAGCTTTATTAGCAGGGCTTGCTCCCCTGGATGTGTGCCTGGAAAGCTAGCGCCCTCTTCTGTATGGTGAGCCATAGGGGGAGTCTGCCTAGCTCTGCCCTGCAGGCCATGTTGGAGGTGTTGCGATGGACATGGAGCAGGTATTTGCAGAACTCCAGGTGGAAGGTCTCTGTTGGGCTGGAGTCTTCCCCCTCTGGGACATCTATACGTGACAGACCTTTAATGTCTCACAGTAACCAATCAGATTGCTGCTTTTAACCTTCCACCGGATGATAAAATGGTGCATGTGATTGGTTGTCACTGCGGTCCTATCACTAGTACTGAGAGGGTCCTGCTGGCCACATGAAACCTTTTTAACTAGTGAAGTGCTGGTGAGATCTGTAGACTTGCTTAGATCCTCCTTTATCAGGATAAGAGGATACTGTGAGTGTGACCCGCCGGGCTCTGTATCCTCGGTATGTGCTCTGTGAGTGTGACCCGCCGGGCTCTGTATCCTCGGTATGCGCTCTGTGAGTGTGACCCGCCGGGCTCTGTATCCTCGGTATGCGCTCTGTGAGTGTGACCCGCCGGGCTCTGTATCCTTGGTATGTGCTCTGTGAGTGTGACCCGCTGGGCTCTGTATCCTCGGTATGCGCTCTGTGAGTGTGACCCGCCGGGCTCTGTATCCTCGGTATGCGCTCTGTGAGTGTGACCCGCCGGGCTCTGTATCCTCGGTATGTGCTCTGTGAGTGTGACCCGCTGGGCTCTGTATCCTCGGTATGCGCTCAGTGAGTGTGACCTGCCGGGCTCTGTATCCTCGGTATGCGCTCAGTGAGTGTGACCCGCTGGGCTCTGTATCCTCGGTATGCGCTCAGTGAGTGTGACCTGCCGGGCTCTGTATCCTCGGTATGCGCTCAGTGAGTGTGACCTGCCGGGCTCTGTATCCACGGTATGCGCTCTGTGAGTGTGACCTGCCGGGCTCTATATCCTCGGTATGCGCTCTGTGAGTGTGACCCGCCGGGCTCTGTATCCTCGGTATGCGCTCAGTGAGTGTGACCTGCCGGGCTCTGTATCCTCGGTATGCGCTCAGTGAGTGTGACCTGCTGGGCTCTGTATCCTCGGTATGCGCTCAGTGAGTGTGACCCGCCGGGCTCTGTATCCTCGGTATGCGCTCAGTGAGTGTGACCTGCCGGGCTCTGTATCCTCGGTATGCGCTCAGTGAGTGTGACCTGCTGGGCTCTGTATCCTCGGTATGCGCTCAGTGAGTGTGACCTGCCGGGCTCTATATCCTCGGTATGTGCTCTGTGAGTGTGACCCGCTGGGCTCTGTATCCTCGGTATGTGCTCAGTGAGTGTGACCCGCCGGGCTCTGTATCCTCGGTATGCGCTCAGTGAGTGTGACCTGCTGGGCTCTGTATCCTCGGTATGCGCTCAGTGAGTGTGACCTGCCGGGCTCTGTATCCTCGGTATGCGCTCTGTGAGTGTGACCTGCTGGGCTCTGTATCCTCGGTATGTGCTCAGTGAGTGTGACCCGCCGGGCTCTGTATCCTCGGTATGCGCTCAGTGAGTGTGACCTGCTGGGCTCTGTATCCTCGGTATGCGCTCAGTGAGTGTGACCTGCCGGGCTCTGTATCCTCGGTATGCGCTCTGTGAGTGTGACCTGCCGGGCTCTGTATCCTCGGTATGCGCTCAGTGAGTGTGACCTGCCGGGCTCTGTATCCTCGGTATGCGCTCAGTGAGTGTGACCTGCCGGGCTCTGTATCCTCGGTATGTGCTCAGTGAGTGTGACCTGCCGGGCTCTGTATCCTCGGTATGCGCTCAGTGAGTGTGACCTGCTGGGCTCTGTATCCTCGGTATGTGCTCTGTGAGTGTGACCCGCTGGGCTCTGTATCCTCGGTATGCGCTCAGTGAGTGTGACCCGCCGGGCTCTGTATCCTCGGTATGTGATCTGTGAGTGTGACCTGCCGGGCTCTGTATCCTCGGTATGCGCTCAGTGAGTGTGACCTGCTGGGCTCTGTATCCTCGGTATGTGCTCAGTGAGTGTGACCTGCCGGGCTCTGTATCCTCGGTATGCGCTCAGTGAGTGTGACCTGCCGGGCTCTGTATCCTCGGTATGCGCTCTGTGAGTGTGACCCGCTGGGCTCTGTATCCTCGGTATGCGCTCTGTGAGTGTGACCCGCTGGGCTCTGTATCCTCGGTATGTGCCCTGTGAGATTCTACACCCGGAGGAGCCGCTCATTCATTTCCATCCCTTTGTTGTGTCAGATGGAAATTGTTCACCTGCTGCAGCGAGATATCTTATCACAGAAGCCCCAATTATTTTTACCCACCACATTTCATTGTTTTTGTTGTTGTGTGGTAAGATATCTTGCTGCAGCAGTCTGTTTGGGTTAACGCTGCTGTGTCTGTAGATCTGCGTCATGTCGGCTTTGTGTCAGGTTTTCTTTGGCCTGTTCTGACAGGATTGTTGTACTGGGTTACGGAGAATGGGAAATGTTCAGTATACGGTTGTGTTATAGCCCCAAAGCCGTGCAAGTACTCGCCCCTCGCTCATGTACCCCTCTAATGACCCTCACTCTGATTTATATAACGGGTGTCTCGTGTACCCCTCTAATGCCCCGTGTACTGATCTATATAACGGGTGTCTCGTGTACCCCTCTAATGCCCCGTGTACTGATCTATATAACGGGTGTCTCGTGTACCCCTCTAATGCCCCGAGCACTGATCTATATAACGGGTGTCTTGTGTACCCCTCTAATGCCCCGTGTACTGATCTATATAACTGGTGTCTCGTGTACCCCTCTAATGCCCCGAGCACTGATCTATATAACGGGTGTCTTGTGTACCCCTCTAATGCCCCGTGTACTGATCTATATAACGGGTGTCTCGTGTACCCCTCTAATGCCCCGTGTACTGATCTATATAACAGGTGTCTCGTGTACCCCTCTAATGCCCCGTGTACTGACCTATATAACAGGTGTCTCGTGTACCCCTCTAATGCCCCGTGTACTGATCTATATAACGGGTGTCTCGTGTACCCCTCTAATGCCCCGTGTACTGATCTATATAACGGGTGTCTCGTGTACCCCTCTAATGCCCCTCGCACTGATCTATATAACGGGTGTCTCGTGTACCCCTCTAATGCCCCGTGTACTGATCTATATAACGGGTGTCTCGTGTACCCCTCTAATGCCCCTCGCACTGATCTATATAACGGGTGTCTCGTGTACCCCTCTAATGCCCCGTGTACTGATCTATATAACGGGTGTCTCGTGTACCCCTCTAATGCCCCGTGTACTGATCTATATAACGGGTGTCTCGTGTACCCCTCTAATGCCCCTCACTCTGATCTATATAACTGGTGTCTCGTGTACCCCTCTAATGCCCCGTGTACTGATCTATATAACTGGTGTCTCGTGTACCCCTCTAATGCCCCGTGTACTGATCTATATAACGGGTGTCTCGTGTACCCCTCTAATGCCCCGTGTACTGATCTATATAACGGGTGTCTCGTGTACCCCTCTAATGCCCCTCACTCTGATCTATATAACTGGTGTCTCGTGTACCCCTCTAATGCCCCGTGTACTGATCTATATAACTGGTGTCTCGTGTACCCCTCTAATGCCCCGTGTACTGACCTATATAACAGGTGTCTCGTGTACCCCTCTAATGCCCCGTGTACTGATCTATATAACGGGTGTCTCGTGTACCCCTCTAATGCCCCGTGTACTGATCTATATAACGGGTGTCTCGTGTACCCCTCTAATGCCCCGTGTACTGATCTATATAACGGGTGTCTCGTGTACCCCTCTAATGCCCCTCGCACTGATCTATATAACGGGTGTCTCGTGTACCCCTCTAATGCCCCGTGTACTGATCTATATAACGGGTGTCTCGTGTACCCCTCTAATGCCCCGTGTACTGATCTATATAACGGGTGTCTCGTGTACCCCTCTAATGCCCCGTGTACTGATCTATATAACTGGTGTCTCGTGTACCCCTCTAATGCCCCGTGTACTGATCTATATAACGGGTGTCTCGTGTACCCCTCTAATGCCCCGTGTACTGATCTATATAACGGGTGTCTCGTGTACCCCTCTAATGCCCCTCACTCTGATCTATATAACTGGTGTCTCGTGTACCCCTCTAATGCCCCGTGTACTGATCTATATAACGGGTGTCTCGTGTACCCCTCTAATGCCCCGTGTACTGATCTATATAACGGGTGTCTCGTGTACCCCTCTAATGCCCCGTGTACTGATCTATATAACGGGTGTCTCGTGTACCCCTCTAATGCCCCTCGCACTGATCTATATAACGGGTGTCTCGTGTACCCCTCTAATGCCCCGTGTACTGATCTATATAACGGGTGTCTCGTGTACCCCTCTAATGCCCTGTGTACTGATCTATATAACGGGTGTCTCGTGTACCCCTCTAATGCCCCTCGCACTGATCTATATAACGGGTGTCTCGTGTACCCCTCTAATGCCCCGAGCACTGATCTATATAACGGGTGTCTTGTGTACCCCTCTAATGCCCCGTGTACTGATCTATATAACGGGTGTCTCGTGTACCCCTCTAATGCCCCGTGTACTGATGTATATAACGGGTGTCTCGTGTACCCCTCTAATGCCCCGTGTACTGATCTATATAACGGGTGTCTCGTGTACCCCTCTAATGCCCCGTGTACTGATGTATATAACGGGTGTCTCGTGTACCCCTCTAATGCCCCGTGTACTGATCTATATAACGGGTGTCTCGTGTACCCCTCTAATGCCCCGTGTACTGATCTATATAACGGGTGTCTCGTGTACCCCTCTAATGCCCCGTGTACTGATCTATATAACGGGTGTCTCGTGTACCCCTCTAATGCCCCTCGCACTGATCTATATAACGGGTGTCTCGTGTACCCCTCTAATGCCCCGTGTACTGATCTATATAACGGGTGTCTCGTGTACCCCTCTAATGCCCTGTGTACTGATCTATATAACGGGTGTCTCGTGTACCCCTCTAATGCCCCTCGCACTGATCTATATAACGGGTGTCTCGTGTACCCCTCTAATGCCCCGAGCACTGATCTATATAACGGGTGTCTTGTGTACCCCTCTAATGCCCCGTGTACTGATCTATATAACGGGTGTCTCGTGTACCCCTCTAATGCCCCGTGTACTGATGTATATAACGGGTGTCTCGTGTACCCCTCTAATGCCCCGTGTACTGATCTATATAACGGGTGTCTCGTGTACCCCTCTAATGCCCCGTGTACTGATGTATATAACGGGTGTCTCGTGTACCCCTCTAATGCCCCGTGTACTGATGTATATAACGGGTGTCTCGTGTACCCCTCTAATGCCCCGTGTACTGATCTATATAACGGGTGTCTCGTGTACCCCTCTAATGCCCCGTGTACTGATCTATATAACGGGTGTCTCGTGTACCCCTCTAATGCCCCTCACTCTGATCTATATAACTGGTGTCTCGTGTACCCCTCTAATGCCCCGTGTACTGATCTATATAACTGGTGTCTCGTGTACCCCTCTAATGCCCCGTGTACTGATCTATATAACGGGTGTCTCGTGTACCCCTCTAATGCCCCTCACTCTGATCTATATAACTGGTGTCTCGTGTACCCCTCTAATGCCCCGTGTACTGATCTATATAACGGGTGTCTCGTGTACCCCTCTAATGCCCCGTGTACTGATGTATATAACGGGTGTCTCGTGTACCCCTCTAATGCCCCGTGTACTGATGTATATAACGGGTGTCTCGTGTACCCCTCTAATGCCCCGTGTACTGATCTATATAACGGGTGTCTCGTGTACCCCTCTAATGCCCCGTGTACTGATCTATATAACGGGTGTCTCGTGTACCCCTCTAATGCCCCTCGCACTGATCTATATAACGGGTGTCTCGTGTACCCCTCGGTACTCGGGCGTCCATTATTCTGGCTCCTCGGAGGACACACTGCTAGCACCAAAGTTAACCCCTGTAACTGCGTCACATCTTTTCTATTCACCTCTAATTTTTCTTTGTTTCTTCTGCAGTTTATCCATTTGAAGTCCTAGAAGTTATCGAATCCCAGAAGTTTATTTTCCGCTCCCTCAATCTTTGCAGTTCAGGAATGTCAACAGCCATCTTGGTCACATTTGTAAGACATGGAGGGTCCCGGGTGGGAAGAGGAGCACTATTGACATCGCGCGTCTTACAAGATAGCAATCGCCTTGCTTCAGCCTGCCAGAGCTCCACCACCAGCCGCAGGTCCTCACGTCTTGACCCCGATGGTAGCGGGCGCCCGGCCACCTGGGACACTTTTGGCATTTGGGACAATCGGATCGACGAGCCTATCCAGCTCCCACCCAGTATTAAGTATGGCAAACCCATCCCCCACATCAATCTAGCCAAAGTCGGCAGCGCCACCCAGCTGGGGAAGCGGAAAGAAAACGAAGACCGATTCAGCTTCACCAAACTGACGGACGACGTCTTGTATTTTGCTGTCTATGACGGGCACGCGGGAGCCGCAGCAGCCGATTTCTGTGACCGCTTTATGGCCAATTATATCAAGTGAGTCGCGGTGTCTGAGGCGGGATTAATGATGTTATAATGGGGCGGTATCTGATTAGTAATGTTATAATGGGGCGGTATCGGATTAGTAATGTTATAATGGGGCGGTATCGGATTAGTAATGTGATAATGGGGCGGTATCTGATTAGTAATGTTATAATGGGGCGGTATCCGCTTAGTAATGTTATAATGGGGTGGTATCGGATTAGTAATGTGATAATGGGGCGGTATCTGATTAGTAATGTTATAATGGGGCGGTATCTGATTAGTAATGTTATAATGGGGGGGTATCGGATTAGTAATGTGATAATGGGGCGGTATTGGATTAGTAATGTTATTATGGGGCGGTATCTGATTAGTAATGTTATAATGGGGCGGTATCCGATTAGTAATGTTATTATGGGGCGGTATCTGATTAGTAATGTTATAATGGGGCGGTATCTGATTAGTAATGTTATAATGGGGCGGTATCCGATTAGTAATGTTATAATGGGGCGGTATCTGATTAGTAATGTTATAATGGGGCGGTATCTGATTAGTAATGTTATAATGGGGCGGTATCCGATTAGTAATGTTATAATGGGGCGGTATCCGATTAGTAATGTTATAATGGGGCGGTATCCGATTAGTAATGTTATAATGGGGCGGTATCCGATTAGTAATGTTATAATGGGGCGGTATCCGATTAGTAATGTTATAATGGGGCGGTATCCGCTTAGTAATGTTATAATGGGGCGGTATCCGCTTAGTAATGTTATAATGGGGCGGTATCCGATTAGTAATGTTATTATGGGGCGGTATCTGATTAGTAATGTTATAATGGGGCGGTATCTGATTAGTAATGTTATAATGGGGCGGTATCCGCTTAGTAATGTTATAATGGGGCGGTATCTGATTAGTAATGTTATAATGGGGCGGTATCCGCTTAGTAATGTTATAATGGGGCGGTATCTGATTAGTAATGTTATAATGGGGCGGTATCCGATTAGTAATGTTATTATGGGGCGGTATCTGATTAGTAATGTTATAATGGGGCGGTATCCGATTAGTAATGTTATTATGGGGCGGTATCGGATTAGTAATGTTATAATGGGGCGGTATCTGATTAGTAATGTTATAATGGGGCGGTATCCGATTAGTAATGTTATAATGGGGCGGTATCCGATTAGTAATGTTATAATGGGGCGGTATCTGATTAGTAATGTTATAATGGGGCGGTATCCGATTAGTAATGTTATTATGGGGCGGTATCTGATTAGTAATGTTATAATGGGGCGGTATCTGATTAGTAATGTTATAATGGGGCGGTATCCGCTTAGTAATGTTATAATGGGGCGGTATCCGATTAGTAATGTTATAATGGGGCGGTATCCGCTTAGTAATGTTATAATGGGGCGGTATCTGATTAGTAATGTTATAATGGGGCGGTATCCGCTTAGTAATGTTATAATGGGGCGGTATCTGATTAGTAATGTTATAATGGGGCGGTATCCGCTTAGTAATGTTATAATGGGGCGGTATCTGATTAGTAATGTTATAATGGGGCGGTATCCGATTAGTAATGTTATAATGGGGCGGTATCCGATTAGTAATGTACGGTTTTCACCCGCAGGGAATTCCTTACACAGGAACAAGATATGGAGAAGGTTTTGAGCTCGGCTTTTCTGGAGATCGATAAAGCTTATGCGAGACAAGCTCGACAGTCGGCTAACGGTAGGTGTTGGTGTTTCGACCTCTTTCTGTTGCTTCATTGTATAGAATTTGACCGGTCTCCTGAACAGAAAGAGACTTTGAAATGTGACCAATGCCCTATAAACGTGATACCTGAAAGATGAGCTAAGTGCCCCCTACTGGGTAGCCTTAAAGGGGAAGTGTCACCAGGAAATGACCTAATGTTAACATATTAATGTGACTTAAACATGCTTTAGTAAAACAATTTTGGCAATATTTTTCAAAAATTTGTAAGTTATCTAGATTCGAAATTTTTTTAAAAAATCCTGCAGTTCTAACTCTGACCACTAAGCCATATAATATGCTGAGACTTCCTGTTTTCTGTAGACTTCAGCAGTCACATCATTTACAGCACACTGATAATCATAGGATCTGCCCCAGACCATTTTGTCTGTCCCATGATACTTATGTTGGAAATGGGAAGTTGCTGAATACTTTAGGCTTGGTGGCAAGAGTTGGAATTGTATTTATTTATTTCTTACCTATACATCTATATGGACGTATAAATGATATAATGGGCACTCTCCTAGGTCAGTGTCTATGCAAATGACATTATTGCATCGTGTATATGTAGTTGTTCAAGGCATCAGACTAATGGGCTTATTGTATCTGGGGTGACATGTCGGAGGGTGGGAGCTACGGGGTTAATGATTTACTAGTTGTACATAAATAAGGCTACTTAACCATGGAGGTATATGGGATTGCTATAAGTCTACATATCATTAAAGGGAACCCGTCAGGATGATTGGGGACACTGCTCACGGGTCCTTATAGATTGGGGGGTTTAGTGTCTCCCTGTGTGTAAATCCATCTGTGCCCATAATGGAAAATTAATAAACCTTTTAGACTCTCATTGGTGCTCCCGGCGCCTGCGCAACTCTTCAGTGAATCCGAGGACGTCCACCCTGGTCCTGGAGGGACGGCGCATGCGCACTGAAGACGCGCTGAAGAACTGCGCCGGCAGCGGGAGGATAAAGGCTTCTTATTACGGGCATGGGTGGCTTCAATAAAGGCGCTAAACCCTCTATAAGGGCCTGTGGGGGGTTTAGTGCTCCATACCGTCCTGTCAGGTTCCCTTTAATGCACATTACGTGTGTCTGTTTTATGGCGGCTGGCTCTAAAATACACTGGGAATCCCCCATCTGTGTCATGTTATTGTATATTATATACGTATATATTGTACTGTATTATATATAAATCTATGCATATACTATATTTGCTGACAATCTGGTTTCCGATCCTAAGGCCGTACATTCACAATACCGGTCCATAAAAGACAGGACAGATGGTGTCCGTGTGTTCTCCATTGCCCTATACCCTTCAATGACTGAGCCCGGACAACAGACCAGATTGAACTAGGACCGGTTCTGAGTTTTGCTCCAGGTTCACAGCCCCTCACGTAGGCTGTGGGGAAAACCAATGGTTGTGTTTATGAGGTCGTAGAACATGGCATCAATCTGTAAAAGACATGGCCATGTGTATGGGGCCTAATAAAGAAGAGGTGCCTGATATATAAGGAGGGCCCTGGCACCAGTACTATGGGGTGCTGAAGGCCTAACATGTATTAATGTATTAATGTTCCATTTAGCAGTTGACTTCTAGTACCGGCCTCTGACTGCGATCACCCGGCTGCCCACAGACCATCCAGGGAATATGTCTGCCTATCTCCCACCACCTAGTGGTCCTAGCCTTATCTTCATGAATCCGGCAGCTCGGGATGAACAAAACTTTAGGAATTAAGGTCTACATGAAATGGCCCTCTGTGGTCCGTCCCTGCCCCAGGGGGGTCCCTCTGTGGTCCGTCCCTGCCCCGGGGGTCCCTCTGTCACCCTCAGTGTCCTTGCCCTAGTCATGGATGAATGTAGATTGACCATATATTTGAGGCGACCTCTCACGTTGTGACCAGATATCCGTATCCTCCTCTTAGTGTATTTTGGAGCCCTCCGTCCCTGTCTGAACACTAATCTATAATATTATATAATATGTTTGTTTTTTTTCATACATGAAATGTTTCACTTGCAATATTGGGAAAGCCAAAAAAGCTGCACATCTTGTAATGTCTTGTAAAGCCCAAACTATTCCAAACGGCCATTGCGTGTCGAGTCCTTGTACGTGTCGTCCGCCAGGCCTATATATTCCATTCTCTATCCTGTCTGTTTCCCACCCCGTGCAGCTTTTTTTCACCTCCCGGTGTTGCAGGTTTTTTGTATGATAAACCCCCGGGTGTATTTCCTATTTGCCTCTGTGTGCGTGTTATTTGTGGCAGAGACTGCACGTGGTGAGCAGCTCTAGACTGGGAGGCCCCGGACGTTATAATGCTGGGCTTCAGTGGAAAGGGAGATCTCCTAAATTTTGTCCCAGGTGAAGGAGTCCGGCGGTTCCTAGCCTGGACTACAGGAAGGTCCCAACATCCACTTTGTCACATTAGTAGAGAGAAAAAAATGTCCAGTGAGTGTTGAGCGATCTCCAAAGATCTCCGTTTTTGTTTTTATTTTTTTGTATATTAGTGTCGTTGACAGGAGAGAAAATGACAATATTCTATAAAATATACATAGAACCCAATGAGGCGCCACGCCACTTACACCTCATCATATCACACACCGCAGATTTTGGAACAGATTGAAAAAAAATATATATTTTTTTATTTGGCTTTTGTTATAAATTATTATAATTATTTGGCTTTTGTTGCTGGAAAATGACCAATATAATAAAGATATAATATATTGGTTTATTTTTTTTAAATAATGTTTAACATAAAACTTGAAAAATTCCATATTTAATTTTTTTTTTTTTTTTTTAATTCCGAAACATCCTGCAGTTCTGATTTTGGCCACTAGGTCCATTAAAGGGATCCTATCATAGAAACCGTTTTTTTTATGAGTAACACGTAGGAATAGCCTTAAGATAGGCTATTCTTCTCCTAGCTTTCGTTGTCTTCTCAGCGCTGCCGTTCCATAGGCATCCCGGGTCGTGTCAAATCTGCAAATGAGTTCTCTCGCAGCATGGGGGGTGGGCCCCAGCGCTCAAACAGCACTGGGGGCGTCCCCAATGCTGCGAGAGAACTCTCTCTCCAGCGCCGCCTCCATCTTCGTCAGCAGCGTCTTCTTCCGGCGCAGGTTTCCAACTTCTAGGCCTCGGGCCTTGTGCAGAGCAGACTGCGCATGACCACAGGCCACGAGAAAATGGCCGCTTACTATATTGTGCATGCAGCCATTTTCTCGTGGCCTGTGGGCATGCGCAGTCCGCTCTGCCTGAGGCCTAGAAGTCGGAAACCTGCGCCGGAGGAAGAGGATGAAGAAGACGCCGCTGATGAAGATGGAGGCGGCGCTGGAGAGAGTTCTCTCGCAGCATTGGGGACGCCCCCAGTGCTGTGAGAGAACTCATTTGCATACTGACAAGAATCGGGAAAGACAATGAATGGCAGAATAGCCTTTCTTAAGGCTATTCCTACGTGTTACTCATTAAAAACAAAACGGTTTCTATGATAGGATCCCTTTAATATGTTGAGACTTCCTGTGCTCTGTAGATATCTTTGCAGCAGTCACCTCACTTACCGCATATGAGTGCGCAGTAAATGAGGTGACGGCTGTGATCTGATGGTTTATAGATTCCTCTGCAGAAATCACGTATATATGTAGATAAAACTCTCCCATGGAAGTGAATAGGGTCTGCTCCAGACCATTGTGTCTATGACCTATAGTCTACCCACAGGAGAAAGGAAGTGTCAAATTATTTTAGGCTTAGTAGCAAGAGTTGGAATTGCAAGATTTTGAATATATAGATAACCACATGAAGAATTTATATTAAAAATAAAAAAACCAGCACCACCTCTGTCCATGGGTTCTGTCGTGGTATTGCAGCTCAGCCCCTGGACAATCCCTTTAACTTGTGCCCTTTTGAGCAAGTCCGTGTCCACGTTGGACTGCATTGCCGCTATAGTCGGCCTTCTTGTGACATACGGATAGCGTGCGTCCTGTTATTCTACCAGCGATGTGTTGGGTGTGTTTAATGCACCACAACTACACCCCGAGACTGTTCCAGAATCTGTGACTACCCATAAGCGATGCTTCCTGCGCATAGTCTGCAGCTAACACGCCATGATTTCACGTTTAAAGCAGGTATTTCTGTATTTTTAGCAGGTGACCTTTTTAGGGTCCTCATTGGCACTGACTCTATGAACCCCTTGAAACCTTTTAGGGCGATTTGGGACACTAAACCCTTACCCGGCCCTTATACAGTGAAGACCTGCGCAGCCGCCGGGACCACCAGAGTCCGATGAAACTCCTTGGTCTTCTCTGTAGGTCAATATAAACTTCATTTTTAATGTGGCCGAGGGTTGTATTATAACAGGGCGGGGGTTTAGTGTCCCAAATAACCTGGACAGGTTCCCTATAAGGTCCATGATCCGAGGACTTCTGCTGTCGGCCATTGATTTAGCTCCAGATCTGTAGAACCCACCAGACTGGTCTCACCATAAATCATTGTAGTTGTCAAAGGGCCTGAACCATGTCCTCTCTGACCAAAGAGAGCCTGTGGCTGTGACATAAAGTAAGTGACCCCCCCCCCCCCCCATCAAGTCCTTAAATTACATTTGTATCACTGTAACTCTGGGCCTCAAAACTCATCAGAAATTGAACAGGCCTCGTCTCCCATAACAACCGATCACTGTGTTTCAGCAGAGTTTGCTAATAAAGTTGTTTTCTGCTCCCAAGAAGTAGTAATACGGCCTTATAGACAGTGGTAGTAATATGGCCCTATAGATAATAATAATACGGCCTTATAGACAGTGATAGTAGTAATACGGCCCTACAGACAATAATAATACGGCCTTATAGACAGTGATAGTAGTAATACGGCCCTATAGATAATAATAATAATACGGCCCTATAGACAATAGTAGTACTGCCTTATAGACAGTGGTAGTAGTAATACGGCCCTATAGACAGTAATAACACGGCCTTATAGACAGTGGTAGTAATATGGCCCTATAGATAATAATAATACGGCCTTATAGACAATAATAATACGGCCTTATAGACAGTGATAGTAGTAATACGGCCCTATAGACAGTAATAACACGGCCTTATAGACAGTGATAGTAGTAATACGGCCCTATAGATAATAATAATAATACGGCCCTATAGACAATAGTAGTACTGCCTTATAGACAGTGGTAGTAGTAATACGGCCCTATAGACAGTAATAACACGGCCTTATAGACAGTGGTAGTAGTAATACGGCCCTATAGACAGTAATAACACGGCCTTATAGACAGTGGTAGTAGTAATACGGCCCTATAGACAGTAATAACACGGCCTTATAGACAGTGGTAGTAATCCGGCCCTATAGATAATAATAATAATACGGCCCTATAGACAGTAATACCTGCTTTAAACCGCCATCTTCCGATCACACTACAAGCGCTTAGATGGTTAACTCTTAGACGTCTGTCTCCTTTTTTCATTGAAAACATGGCACAATACATGTACGTGTGCAGAAAAACGTAAGGCAACATATAGATGAGGTGTCCGAGCGAGAGTCCTGGACACGTATGACACCTCTACAGGAGATGTGGTGACCGCCGCAGTCCGTATACAGCCCAGTATATATGTTTTGGATCGCAACGGTCCCTTATTAGTCGTCCATGTTCCTGGCCTAACTCCATAGAGGAATCTGAATCCTCTCTCCTATTAACCCCTTACGTATGTAATTGATAACGCACTTATTCTATATAGCACTTTTATCAGTCCCATATCTACTACCGTAGTGAGATCTCAGTCCCCTATAAGTGCCCAGCGCTGTATATAGACACAGTAAGGGTTATGGCTTCTGTACCGTTTCCGGCATACTCGGAGGTTGTCTGAAGCCGCCATACACGAGCCCTTTGGCTTCCTACATCTGGCCCTGCAGGGCCTTACAGGTATACATGCATTGCGCCATGTTGCTGTCGCGTTCCGTTCACTTCCATCGTGCATGCTGCTGCTTTCTCCATTCATACTAACACACATTAGCTGTAGGTAACTAAAATTATCGTCACTTTGATATTTGCCATTCTGTCTGCTCAAGTTCTGACCCGTCTACTCTTCTCCTGGTATTTTTAGCCAATCTCTTGAACTGCGGGACCACAGCCACAGTCGCCTTGTTGCGTGATGGCATTGAGCTAGTTGTGGCTAGTGTTGGCGACAGCCGGGCGCTGTTATGTCGCAAAGGCAAACCAGTGAGGCTGACCATTGACCATACACCGGAGCGGAAAGAGGAAAAACAGAGGTATGGTATCTGTATGTGTGTGTATGGCATCGCACCACGATGGGATAGGGCGTCTGTTCTGTCCCAAGAGAAATAGCAAAGCCGCCCCTTTAATACACATCTAAAGTAGTGCGTGTTTCACGGTTATTGCAATCAGTACAGTACTTGTTACGGTATAATGCTTTGGTATGACACTGCGGTATATTCCATATGGTTAGTCACATGCAGTGTTATGTACAATCTGTCCTCAGGATACGGGACTGTGGCGGTTTTGTTGCTTGGAATAGCCTGGGGCAGCCTCATGTCAATGGAAGACTCGCAATGACGAGAAGCATCGGAGATCTGGATCTCAAGTCAGTGGGCGTGATAGCGGAGCCGGAGACCAAGAGGATTAAGGTGAGAATCTGTGAAATTCCCCCCAAGATTAGTTTCCAGACACGTTCCATGGATATAAGGACCACCAACAGCTATTCCTTCTGCCGCCTCCCGATTCTTATTCTTATCTCTTGTTTCTGTGTATTACACACAATGCTGCTGCGTCACCTCCAGGGGTGTCTTAAGGGGATTGTCAGGAAGACCGAGGACTCCTTGGCTCCTCATTGTTATGGAGGTGGAGCTGTACAGGGGCCCTGATCTGCACATGTAAAGAATCTGGTGGCCCCCAGCCATGACCGTATGTCTCCAGAGATACAGGGGGCAGATCTATCCATACTGTCTACAACTACAAATCCTGTTATAACGATCTCACTTTCCAACCTGCCTAAATTCTCACTCACTTTTATAATGTTCCAAAATTCTGACTCCTTTTTCCAATGCAGTAAAAAAAAAAAAAAAAAAGTCTTCATTGCCCACAAACTAAGTTCACGCCATCTTAAAGGGATCCTATCATTAAAACTCAAATTTTTCTGCCTACCACATAGGAATAGCTGTAAGAGAGGCTATTCTCCTCCTACCTTTATATGTCTTCTCCACGCCGCCGTTCGGTTGAAATCCCGGTTTTCATCGGTATGCAAATGAGTTATCTCGCAGCACTGGGGGCGTCCCCTATGCTGCGAAAGAACTCTCCAGCGCCGCCTTCATCTTCTTCAGGAATGGCCTCTCTTCGCGTCTTCTTCCGGCGTTGGCTTCAAACTTCTAGGCCTTGGGCAACCGACTGTGCATGCCTGCCGGCCACAAGAAATTGGCTTCTTACAATACTGTGTAAGCGGCCGGCAAGCATGAATAGTCTGCTTTGCTCTAGGTCTGAGGCCTAGAAGATTGAAGACGCGAAGAAGACCCGTTCCTGAAGAAGATGGAGGCGGCGCTGGAGAGCTCCCTTGCAGCATTGGGGACGCCCCCAGTGCTGCGAGAGAACTCATTTGCATACCAACGAAAACCGGATGATATACTGAATGGCGGCACGGAGAAGACATCTAAAGGTAGGAGACAAATAGTCTTTCTTAAGGCTACTCCTACGTGGTAGGCAGAAAAAAATTGAGTTTTAATGATAGGATCCCTTTAAACTTAAAGACACTTCTGACCCCGCGCCCATTCTGGAGTACTTGCTTTACAGCCGCCATTGCGAAGCAGAGTAACTTCCTATAGACGTGTATACATAGTGACAGTGATGGCTCCGGCCTCCATTAACCATTTCTTCTCCCTCCTTTGCAGCTCCATCATGGGGATGATAGCTTCTTGGTATTAACCACGGACGGCATTAACTTTATTGTAAACAGTCAGGAAATCTGTGACATCATCAACCATTGCCACGATCCCCGTGAAGCAGCTCAGGTCCTGACTGAACAGGTAAGACTTGTGCGCCATATTATTAATACATCAAGACCTTTTTTTTTTTTTTTTTTTCTTCTTCTTATCTAAAAAATCTTACCAAAAACTCTAACAATAGGTTTAACCTAAAATCTGATTTAAAAAAAATAAAATAAAAAACTGGTTCTTTTCTGGTAAGACATTGCCTTTAAGGTCCTCTGGCATCAGGATAGACAGCAGTTAGTGGAGTAAGCCTTAGGTTCCTGTAATCTCTGGTGAGACTGTCCAGCCTGTATGATAATGTCCACTCTCTTTCTATATGTAACGGGTTTCTTCTGACTGTCTCTTTTAGGCTATCCAGTATGGCGCAGAAGATAACAGCACTGCCATAATTGTCCCGTTTGGAGCCTGGGGAAAGCACAAGAGCTCTGAAGTCAGTTTTTCTTTCAGTCGAGGCTTTGCATCGAGCGGCCGATGGGCTTGACTGGCAGGCGTCTCCAGGGTTATTAAAGGGAACCTGCCACCCGCTCTGGATTTTTGCATCCCTCATTAGGCTACGCTATGGTGATTCCAGCACAGTTGGAATTTTTTCTCTAGCCCTCACCATCCCTGAGAAATCTGATAATTAGGTTCTTTACTGTCGGGTGGGCGGTCCCAGACTACCTGCTCCATCTTAGGTCCACCCACTTAACTGACTAGTAAGAATCACAGATTGCTCGGGAACAGTAGGGGCTAGAGAAAAAATTCCAACTGCGCCAGAATCAGTGGAACAGAGCCTAACTAAGGATACAAAGAGCTGGAGTTGGTGAGAGGTCCACTTTAAGTGGCACAAAATGTTGATGTCCGTGCACTGTACAGAGTTCTTATTTTGTTTTTTTTTAATGAATTACCTTTACCGTGACCTTCTAGGCCGGTGAATGCTGCTTGTCTTGTACAGTTCATGTTGGTATGAAGGACTCTGCGTATGTATGAATATGATGGCCGCCTCCGGCCATTAACCCTTAGTTATACTGATGTATGTGAAGAGCACATTTTGTCGGCTAGAATGACAGGATAGGAGACTGGAGGGGGCTGAATTGTTCTTAAAGGGGTTACCCAGCTTCCAAAAATTGTCTGAGGATTTAGTACCGCTGCAGATGGATTTGCACTTTCCTTGTCCTGATTTTACTTGCTGCTTCTTGTCTCCCTGTTACTTACATGCAGTGATCTGGGGATAAACTACATTTCCCATGATGCATCCGCCTGCTCTCACTGTATACCCCTCCCTTCTCTACACTCCCCCGCACTGAAATCACAGGTAATAAATCCCTCCCACATCTGAGATCACATGCTAATGTGATGTTTTGCTTGCTGGCTGCACTGCTCACAGGGAGCAGTAGCGAGCTGGCAAAGAAAACGCCACTGCTGAGGTCAATGACTTGCAATCTATCAATAAACAGGGCTGAATTTACCCGATTATATATTAGGAATTGTTTTAGATTGACGCACCCTGTTGTATGGCCGATATTTTAGAAGCTGGGTGACCCCTTTAACGTCCTTCTTCACTTTGCTGTACATGAACAACTTAGTTGTGCACTTTATTCCTCATTTGCACTGCGGTAGTGACTGACTCCTTCTATCCTGTTACACTCTATATATAATATATGTTTGTATCTCTCATGTCCGGCTCCTTCACCACCACGACATACATGTTCAGTTCTTGTTTTTTATGAAGGTTTGTATCGGGTGTTTTTTCTTTTTTTTTAACTCTTTCAGAAAATGTGAATTGGAGCAGAAACGAATAAACGTATTTTCTCTGCTCTTTGTCGCCATTTAACCCTCGATGATCATTACATGTAAATAAAAGTGCGGTTTGGAAGAAACTTAGTCGGGAATGTCACATGACTGACACCATGGGGGAGGGGGGATTTATTTGGAATGGAGATCTACGCCAGGTCTATTCTGGACCTAAGGCGAGGACTTAACCTCTTCGTAAACCTCTGTGTCCCCGCACCAGCCGGGCATACGATACACCAGTCTTAAGACATTCGGATCAAAAGGAAGATGATTTTTTGGTGGGGAGCAGAGACCTTGTGGAAGGAGATGGCGGTGAAGTGTCTCTTTCCTCTCTCCGATCCTGAATGTTGTAAGGGATTAGTCTGGGTCTCCTGGACGTCGTGTGTTTGGGGCCAATCCCATAGTCTTCCTATATATTATACACACTCCTGCTTGTCCATCACTGGTTCTTCACGTTTCGGGTAGATTGCGTCAGGGTATATACAAGCTGTAGACTTTGGGGGCTGGTCAGACCGCCATGGAGTCATTGTGACCTTGATAGAAACCAAGAACCGAAAGAGCCCCCAAAAGCGGCAGATTGGCAGCCAGGTGAGCGATGATGTATCAGGTCACCCTGGACTCCTGGCTGGCAGCCTTGTGACTACCTGCACACAACTATACATTGCCTGGATATGGGTTTCCACTTTGCTCTGTGGCGC